>NW_019742555.1:496562-547538 GCF_002891405.2 Cryptotermes secundus | reverse complement strand
AACCAGAAATGTTGCTTATAAATTTACCTCTAAGGCGTTTAAGACTGTCTCTACTGATTGTCCTAGACTATCCATTTTAAAAATTAATATAAATTTTGATATTCATATTTAGTATACTTCCACTTTTTTTTTTCTTTTAATTTTGATTATTTTTCGAAAATCCAGGGCGAGAAAATTCTTTGCTAAGTGCTCCAGTGGCTGAAATGGGACTACAATACAATACAGAAACAAGGAGTTCCGCTGAAAGGAAAACAAGAAAACTCTGGGGGCAGCCTATATCTACGCTGCACCATTCATCACAGCGCATGTTCAGTTTAGGTTCAACTCGATTAACTGTATGTATCAGTGAGGTCTATACTTTAACATACATGTCCGACCTTCACCATTGGATATGTACCAAAAGAAAGAAAGCAAATTGAGATCTTCTGAAGGTATTTCCCCTCCAGTCTGCTGGCACGAGGAATATTTTTACAGATTCGTTTCTCTGAGTTCGCGGTCTACCATTAAGTTATTTTGGGATGTGTTCAGTTTCTTACGTAACACCAGACAAGTCTGCCGCCTATCTCCATGTAACCTCTGCGTTCCCTAAGCGTTGTTACTGCTAGCTACAAAGTCACTGAGAAACATCCCGGGCTAATTAATTTTGTTGTTCATTTAACGACGCTGTCAGCAGCAAAGTCAATATAGCGTCGTATTGTACGTTGATTAGATAAGGTTATATTCGAAATGATGTGGAGAAAAAGAGGTCATGGATTAATTTGAAGTATTGTCCTGGAATTTGCCTGTGAGAACTTCGGGAAAACCTTGAAATATCTCAGTAAAAACAGTAGATGACGTTGACTGAAATTGGACTCTAACATCTCTGAAATACCAGTCTCGAGAATTACCGCTACATCATCATGCTCGGTGACTATGAACTGAATTAACCTTTAAGGCTCAGTTGTTGCTATATATACCAACTGCTTTATCTTTCATAAACTCTGCACTCTCTCCAAAGAGTGCATTTGTGTGTTTGGAATCATTCTACGAATACTCTGAAATTATATTTACAGTTGAATTTTGAACGCTATTCAATTCGGTTTTACGTCAAATGGGTTAAAACTGACACAGCTCAATCTGAGCTTCATGATGTGACATGTACATCCATTTCTAGGCAACGTCCGAAATACGCACACGTAACAACAGAAAGGGTATTGCAAGAAATGTTTTCTATGTGGTCCACGCCATGTTCATTGCTAGGCACCTATCGTTGAACACATTCCCGCAGAACAATAGGACTCCATTTCTAGACAACAAACCCATAAATATCCCTACGAATTGTTGGGAGAGGGTGCTTTCCGTGGGGTCCGCCCCGAGGCTATATAACGGGGAATTACAAGTGACCCTTGAGGAGGCGGGGTCGAATACTTCCACCGTGACCCTGCGAGTCGTATGAGGCGACGAAAAGGTAAGTTTCAAATTTGAGACAGTAATATATGGTCTCGAGTACCAAGGGACTCGGACCCGAGAAGGACTGCGCTGGCAAGGACCAGCAGCATATACAAAAGACAGAACCGTCCTCTCGTCAGAGAGGGCGCCCACAAAAAAAAAAAACAGGACCCTAACTTCAAACAGTAATAAAGATCTGGTCGCAAGCCCCAGATGGGTGCTGTATGCCAAGACAGACTGGCCGACTGACCGTCGGTCGTAAAATGAGACTCAGACTCAAACTCAGACTGAGCAGTCAGTGAGAAGAATGAGAACTGAAGGAAGTACTGAAGGAGTACAACGGAGTTAGCCTGCGAAAACAAGACCTGATGTGTGCTGTGGTTACAGTGAGACTGTTGTAAATCCGTTGTCAGGATACGACTAATGAAGACTGAGATGGCTTAGCGTATCCTAATGGTTTGTGAGGTTAGATTAGCGATAACACTATAATTGATTATGATTAAGAGATATTGTAACAGATGGCGTCAATGAATCCAATCAATCAATCCAAAACCCGTCATTATTAGTCACGCAAACCACTAATACTTGACAATATAAAGAGCAATTACTTTGGATTGCTGACCTTAAACATTTGCACCACGCATTCTGCGGGTCTAAGCATTATTAGTATTTAAATGAACAGTATTAAACACAAATTCCTCGTTATATAATATTCCCGGTTCTACACAAGCCAAAAATAAATTGAATTTAATTTCTAGACCAAGCAATTTTTATGAGCTGAAAGCTGGGCTTATATCTTTTAATTTTATTTAAAACTGCAAACGCTTCCCTTCATGCACGTAATGCGCCTACTTAACTGGCCGTAGTGACACACGTCACAGACATCGCAGCTGAGTCACGCTTTATATTAGTATTCAGTGACTTATACTGTTATGTAAAGAAGATTAAAAGCTTTGATAATTGGCCAGACAGAAAATAAAGACACAGTTTCAAAATACAGAATTATATCAGTTAGGTAAAAAATGTAAAGCTATCCCTGTAACAGGTCGTAGAGGCCAATAGGTTTGTGAGACGTCGAGGCTCCCACATTTTCTAGACAATCGGCTCCACCGTAACCCTGTGGGTCGTAGGAGGCGGCAAAAATAATATCCAATTACTGGGGTTATAACTGGGCCACCCTGTTCCTGGGGTATATAAATAAGGGAACCTGGCCCTCCAGTTTAGGGTAGTCTCGAATCTGAGAGTGTAAAATGTGATCATGTGTCCCGCGGGTCTCGGGCCCGAAAATGACTACATTGGCGAGGACCAGCAGCAATTGTAAACAATAGACCTACCCTCTCGCCAGAGAGGATGTTACATAAGGTCTATAAAGTGTTCAGATGGAAAATAAAATTACTTTTCGTGGGTCTCAAGGCTTTGTCGCCAAGAAGAACTGATTGGCGGTAAATCGCCAGTCGTAAAGTGACTCTGACACTCACTGACATTCGCAAGATAGCCACATTCGAGAATTCGGTTCAGTTCAGTTCAGGAGAGTTCAGGAGAGTTCAATTATCTCGTCGTAATTCATTCGTGGGAAGGTGACGGTTCAGCTGTGGAGTGTTAACCAGCTAAGATTCGTTACCCAGCAACGACTAGCGTAAATAGACATGGTTTTGTATGTTGTAGTTACAGTAATCTTTAGAGTGTGTAAACCAGTGAAATTGTTATAATTATCTGTAATTACGACCTTGAGACTTCAATAAATCTATTCACCAAACTTTGTTCTTCGTACTTCTCATTGATCTGCCCATCGCAGATAGCTCAGTCAGTATAGGGACGGGCTACGAGGCTCTTCTCTGGCAAGAACAAGAGAAGTTTTCTCCTGAACCGCGTTCAGACCAGCTCTGGAGCCCACCCAGTCTCCTATCAAATGGGTACCGGGTTTTTCCCCTACAGATGAAGTGGAAGGAGCGTGAAACTGACTGCTCGGCTCCATCTAGTGCCGACGTCAAGAAAGTTTAAGCTATACATCCATATACCTGACCACCGCCAGTTCTGCAATATGGCATAGCAGCGCAATCTGCTCCCACATCCCTTTTCTTGTACAGGTGTTTATTCGGGTGTGACATAAAGTGAAGATGAATAAGTGTGTACATGGCCGCTTCCTTGGGAACGCGATGGCTTCGATGTTTTGTACAGAGAACGTGCTGGCTGCAAGTGAACTGCGGGCGCCGGACCGCATCATGGGGCCCGGTTACATGTTACTTTGCAGAGGTTCTCTGTATCGTTAGGCGTTCAATTTCAAACCAGAAGCTTACTTATCTCTCTGCTGGAGGCTGGATACCAGTATTAGTTATTTGTTTGTAAGATTTGAGGTTTTCACGGCGATGACTATGAAGAAAGCAGTTTTCTGGGATGTGGCACCGTGTAAATATTGTGTTAACCTACGTTTTGGAGGAACGTATCGCCTGCATCTTCAGGGTAGAAGACAAGAAGAAATCCGCGAGTGAACCAGCGTGAGCAGGTGCAACAGACTGTTTATCGAGCCGTTGCCTAGCCATACTTTGAACAAATTCGTTATAATATATATATATTTATTTACTCGATTAATTATTCGGTTAGATGTTTATTTAAGTGTTTAATTATTTATTTGGTTACTCATTTGTTTCTTTAGTTAAATCATTTTATTTTAGTGTTTATATATTAATGTAGTAAGCTATTTACTTTTTTATTGATTCTCTTAGTTATTTGGGTAGCCATTAATTTAGTTCAGTCGTTAATTAATTACTTTGTCCCTTGTTATTTACATATTTTATAAGTTAACTAAATGTTTATCTAGTTAAGAATGTATTTATTTACTTAGCTACTTTTCCATTCATTAATTTAATCTGTTATTTATTTAGCTAATTATTTGGTTAGCCGGTCACGGTAGCCCAGCGGTCTAAGGCATGTACTGTCTTCGCTCGCTTGGAAACCGGGATCGTGGGTTCGAATCCCACTCAGGGCATGGATGTTTAGTTTGTGTGTGTGCTTTTTCTGTGTTTGTGTACAGGTAGAGGCCTTGCGACGAGCTGATCACCGGCCCAAGGAGTCCTACCGAATGTGTAAGTTCTAGAAAAACCGAAGTGAACGGAGAAGTTCATGGAGGTAGGCCTGGGCCCACTGGGGCTGTAGTGCCAAGGAAAAAAATATTATTTGAAGAAAGCAGTCTTCTGGGATTTGGCACCGTGTATATGTGGTGTTAACCGACGTTTCGGAGGAACGTATCGCCCCCATCTTCAGGGTAGAAGAAAAAGTATAAGAAATCTGCAAGCGACAACACCGTGAGAAACGGCACCACATATACACGGTGCCAAATCCCAGAAGACTGCTTTCTTCATAGTCACCGCCGTGAAAGCCTCAAATCTTAAATATTATTTGGTTAGCTAGCTAAATATATATTCAATTAGTTAGTTATCTATTTACTTGAATACTTATGCATTTTGTTGGTTAATGACTTATTTAGTTAGCAGTTTTTACATTTACTTAGTAACTCATTTATTTAGGAGCCATGTTAGCTCAGTCAGTATAAAACACAAACTACATATAAAACGAAAGAGAGGTGGGAGTCCATGGGCAACATTACGCACTTAGAAGGCTGACACAGACGGCCTAACATGCAGAATACAAGAAATTATGTAGACGTGTCGATAGTTACTGTAATTTGCTGGGATCCCAAGTGTGGGCAGAATAATGTCTGCGACGGGCCATGAAAAGTTAAACGTCCGTGTAACCAAACACCTATAAGACTACCATTTTGTCGTGCAGAGGAGTTTTACTTACCCCAGTGACCCCGAGAGCTATGCTGGTGGGTGTGTAAGCTCATGACAGGGTCACCTATGCCAGACAGGTCAAGAGGTAGAAGCCAGGCAGAGTTTAGTCCGTGGTCCTCCAGACTAGGGTTTGGGCGTGGGGCTAACAACCCCATCCCGGAAAAATCTACTGTTACTCCACACATAGGACTGTAGCGCCAGTGAAGAAGGAAAACCGTAAAACCACAATTAGAAATAATGACAGAGGACCGAGAGAGGGAGGCTGTTGCTGTTGGATGTATTGCGTCGATATACCGGTTTCTGGATGTACAGAATCCCGTGTTTCATGCAGCACAGGGCCTTGACCTGACTGTGAGTCACAAAGCGAGAACACGGTCCAGGCTAGGCCTTCCTCATAGTCGTGAGTCCTACCAGGTAAAAGGGCAGAAACAAAATAATAAGATGTTATGTATAGCACAATGTTCTGTGGACCTGTTACAAGTTGCGGGGAAGCCAGCGCCTAGGTAATGACAATCTTAGTTGTCAAAACGCTATACCAGACCTTTCTGTAGAAGTGTTACGCGTTACAAGGAAACCAAAGCACCAGAATGGACGCTGCTGGGTTTACAAACACTGTTCCAGACCTTACTGTACAAGTGTTACATATTACAGATAAACCAGACTTCCGGGAAGGACGATCTTAGGTTTCAAAAAAATGTACCAGACCCCTCTGTGGACGTGTTACACTTTACAAGGAAACCGACGCACGAGAATGGAAGGTACTGGATTAAAAAAAAAAAACATTCTGCGGAAGTGTTTCTTATTACAGAGTAAGCAAAGCGGCAGAATGGAAGCTGTTGGGTTTCCAAACACTGTACCAGAGCTTACTATACAAGTGTTGCATATTACAGAGAAATCATAGCCCCGGGAAAGACGATCTTAGGTTTCATAAATCCATCTCCGACCTCTCTGTGGACATGTTATACGTTACAGAGTGACCAAGGCACAAGAATGGAAGCTGTTACGTTTGCAAATACTTCACCAGAGCTTACTGTGAACGTGTTAAGACGGGTCCACATTAGTCGTGCTCGTGCTCGCCAGGCTTGTGCTCGTCGGGAGACTCGTCTGGCTTTTACTTGTGTTCGTAAATCTTCGTCTACACTACTTCAGTTGCTCGCCAGGCTTCGGCGCGTGAGGATCCGTATATTTACTCGTAGTGCGTATTAGGCTGTAGTCGTATTTTAATTTATTGGCTATAGTTTTTAAATTTAAAATTTAAAATTTGCTCGTCTCGTGACTTGTCATATCGTCACATTACTCGCGAGCATAGCGAGTCAAACGAGCACGAGCACGAGTAATGTGGACGCGCCTTTAATGAGTAACCAAAGCACCTGAAAGAAGCAGATACGTTTCAAAATACTATAACACACATTTATGAAGCAGCGTTACATGTTACGAAGAAACAAGCTGGGCGCAAGGCAGGGGTTCAGTTTCCAAACACTGTACCAATCGATCATGTTCTGACGACAAATCGCCCAGATGAGAAACAATGTTGAGACAATATGGAACATGGGAAAGACGTCACATCCTCTTCTTGAGAGGTCAGGTCATCCGCGGGCAACGCCCCAAACTCTCAACAGATCGTAATTTCTATTGTAGACGGGGGAATGGGGGAATTTCAACAAGCCTATACACAATAATGGTGTTTCATAGTGTAAAATGAGTACTTGTTAATGTTGTTTCAGCAGTGGATAATTTTGTGTTACGTGATAACTAGCAATAAAAAGTTCTAACAGGACTGGAAGCTTATGGGCAAATCCTTCACACCTGACTGCTCAGTTGTGGGGTCGGGGAATTGAATAACAAGAAGAAGAAGATGTCGACTGCAGGAACAAAGAGGAAAACAAAGAATAATCAGCAAGGCAAGAATAGGGGAAAGAAGAGGAAGATAATGGGGAGTTGAAGAACAGGCACATTAGTAAAAGGAGAAAATATGAGGACAAGGAAAATGAGAAAACGAAGAAGGTGCAGAAGGAGAATAGTAACGAGAGGAGGAGGAAATAAAATACAAAAATGGAGGAGAGAAAGCAGAAAATGGGGGCGATTGAAATGACGGAAGAAGAATTAAGAGGAACATGAGAAGAATGAAACAAATAGTAACACGAAGAAGACGAAAGAACAGATGTACAGGAAAGAAGAGAATAAGACATTGAACAAACTTCCTCTGACACAACTGACCTTGACTACGTTACCTTGGATGCAAAATCGATTATTGTTTGGCAGACCATTGTTGATTGCTCAATACCGAACAAAAATGAAATCCGTCTAACCGGTTGGGCCGATGCCGAGAAAAGTGACAAGTCCCTTTCCTCCTGGTGACAATGCCGTTATTTTCCTGAACATACCGCACACGCAGTTCTGTTCAATGAAAACTACTGGAGCCCTTTTCGAGAAAATCGCTATTTTGTATTTTGGTGTCCGTTTGAAGGGTCCCATATTCTTGGAGCTAGAATGTCCATGTTCACCACACACCGCCTTACACCGAATATGAATCAAATCCTTCCAGCCAGCGAAAGGTGCATGCATACATAGAAATGAAATGAGTCCCAAAATATGAGTGTGGCCAAAAATGCATAAATCCATCAAAATCATGAGACCGATGTGCTCAGGATCATAATAATTTGTCTCTCCTTCCTACATACATATTGTCACAATTTAGGGGTGTGACTAGACGGGGTATGGATTGGTTAATGGACTTATTGACCACTTTTACACACAACTCGGAACTACAAGCAATTAGAGCGCTATCGCTAAACTCTATACTTTCCAAATCATCACAGCACCCACTAAGCCTTTTCCAGCCTGCTGTGTCTTCATGAGTCGTTCCCTGGCAATGGCTTCTAACAGTGGAGATTCTTCAGCTTCACGAGCTCAGGTCTATCCTCACAGCCTCCAGTACACAACTCATGTCTCACCTCGCTACTCTCGACTTATTCTCTGTCAACTGACAACCGTGTCAAAGTCAAGTCACATTGCGACTGACGGTCAGTCATTCAGTAAGTCTTGGTGTCGAGTCCCATCTGGGGCCCATGACCAGATATACGTTACTTTTTGACAGTTACGGTCTTGTTTTTGTGGGGCGCCCTCTCTGACGAGAGGACGGGTCTGCCTTTTGTATACGCTGCTGGACCTTTGCCAGTGCAGTCTTTCTCGGGTCTGAGTCCCTTGGGACTCGAGGCCATATTTTACTGTCTCAGATTTTAGATTTCCCTTTTCGTCGCCCCTTACGACTCGCAGGGTCACGGTGGAGGTATTCGACCCCGCCTCCACACGGGCTACTCACAACTGTGTCGCCCCAGATTATCTTCAAGATAACTCCTCAGCACGGACCACATAGAAAACACCGTTTCCAGCAGTCTCGCTATTGTTGTAGAGTCTTATTTGCCGCGCCGTTGCATAACAACGGCTACTCTCTTGTTGTTTGTTTCGAGGTTTTTGCCTAGCGACGGTGTCTACAAGCCGCAGTATCATAACACCAGGAAAACAAATTTCTTCTGTAATATTAGAATCCCAACGGAATGTAACGACATCCTTTCAGCTGCATAGATTATACAAGTAAGTATGTGAGAACTGGAAGCAACTGATCCTGGTCTATTTGAAGACACTGTACGGAAGTTGGCATGGATTCATTGATTCATCTGTGATTCGTTTGAGAACTCTCTCAGTGATTCAGGACATACAGAATCGAATGATGAGGTGACCTGTGTGTAAAGATTGAAAAGGATGTGGAAGGAAACGGCCATGGGTCAATTTGAGGAACTATTATAGAATTTACATTAAAGTATCGAAGAAAACCATGAAAAAAATTGGTATAATTAATATGTGTCTTAGCCGAGAATAGAACACATCATCTCCCGAGTACGTCTCACAAGAATTACAAAAATTGTCCGGGATAGACTAAAATAAACATGAAAAACCTCATTCATGGTGGTCGATAACTCAGCCTTAAGAAGACAACCCGCTGAGCGCGATGGAACGGGCAGCAGCCAAGAGTGGGTGATGTAGCTAGGGGCCATCAGTTTTCCCAGTCCACCCAGAACGGCGTTCACGAAATAGTTTCAGAGCGAGAAGTCAGAACAGTTTAAACAATGACACTGATTGCTCTCCCCGTGCTACCGGACAAATGACTGTCTGTTTCAAGCCTGTACTATGTGTCGTCACGCACGCGTCACTAACAAATTACCTTTGTTGTGTGGGTAAACCGAACTACCAGCCAGCACTGTCCATTTCCGAGAACGTGTGAAGAAATTAATCGGAGCTGTGGGCTGGACCACCAATGAAGATGTAAACAGACGCGCACTCACCGTAAAAATGGATATACTTAAATTACATTAAGTGGGTAGAGAAGGAAAGCTGAAATTTCTTCTGGTTAATTCACATATGCTAAACTATGATTACGGTAAGGGATATACTCGTAGATGTGATTATGGATGGAAAATAAAGGATTCGACGCAAAACACAATAATCTTTTTTTCGACTGTTACAGGTAAGTCTTTTGCCTGTGGTTCTGTATGGGTGTGAAACTTGGTCTTTGACATTAAGGGGTGTTTGAGAACAGGGTGCTGAGGAGAATATTTGGACCGAAGAGAGATGAAGTGACAGGAGGTTGGAGAAAACTGCATAATGAGGAGCTTCATAACTTGTACTCTTCTCCAAGTATAATTAGAATGATCAAGTCCAGGAGGATGAGGTGGGCAGGACATGTAGCACGAATATGGGAGAAGAGGAATGCGTATAGTATTTTGGTGGGAAAGCCAGAAGGAAAGAGACCACTGAGAAGACCAAGGCGTAGGTGGGTGAACAATATTAAATTGGATCTTAGAGAGATAGGATTGGATGCTATGGGTTGGATTGATCTGGCTCAGGATAGGGACCAGTGGAGGGTGAAAACGTGAACACGGTAATGAACCTTCGGATACCATAAAATGCTGGGACATTCTTGAGTAGCTGCAGATTTGGCGGCTCCTCATGAAGGGCTCAGCTCCATAAGTAAGTAAGTAAGTAAGTAAGTAAGTAAGTAAGTAAGTTGCTGGTAAGTCGGTATACCGACGGGCTACTGGCTGGGTGACCGAGGAATCGGGGATCACTTCTTGGCAACAACAAGACTGGAGCTAAATTCGTCCCTCTGCCTAATTAATTAAGCACCACGTCATGAAGACGTATTGGAGAATGGAGGTACAATCCCACCATTCATAACCTCGGCATTGTTAGAGGTGAGTGTCAACTTCATGCCTCTGCTTCTTTAACTTCGGGGAAAGAGCCACCGGTATCGATTTGATAGGACGTTGAGTAGGCCTCAGAGCGGATCTGGACGCTGTAAAGAGAAAAATCTTAACACTGCCAGGAACTGAACTCCGGTCATCCAGCCCGTCGCTCTACCGACTCAGTTATTCCGACTCCTGCGTCCAGGCCGATTCTGGGACCAACCCNGGGGGGGGGGGGGTTCTGCTTCCGGGGACGAAGCAGTCGGGACGTGGTGACCAACCCAGCCTCGTATCCTGTGGGCACCGGAGGGTTCTGTTTCCGGGGACGAAGCAGTCGGGACGTGAAGGTGACGAACCCAGCCTCGTATCCTATGGGCACCGGGGGGTTCCGTCTCCGGGGACGAAGCAGTCGGGACGTGGTGGCCAACCCAGCCTCGTATCCTCTGGGCACCGAGGTGTTCTGTCTCCATGGACGAAGCAATCGGGACGTGAAGGTGACTAACGACCACCTAGTGCCGAGGATGTTAATGTGTGGAGCTACACCTCCACTCCCTCATACTCTTCATGTGTTGGTGCAGAGACAATTTGACCTCTTCTATTAGCCAGGCCGGGTCCCAGTCATGTAATGGGTTTACATTGATTTTCGTGTTACAGATAAGAAGAAGAAGACGAGGAGAGGAGGAGGAGGAAGACAAGAAATCGGAGACATCGAAGAATGGGGAGCAGAAAGGAAGTGTATTTAAGGACAGTTTCAATATCGGGAGTATATAGCACCGTATGATAGAATTGCTGATGGGTTTGTAAGGATTTTGACGTAAGTGGTGGTGGCCTGATGGATACATCCTCCAGGGATTTATATTAAGGGACTAAGGGAAACTCTGGGAACTGTCAGTTAGGACAGGAAGGTTCCGCGACAGAGCTTCCCGAATACAAGACCAGAACGATATTACTACAACGCGCTCGGTACCTTCAGCAGTTGGCCACACCGTTTCTATAGCTGAAAGAGGAAAGGTAACAAAGTGTGGTGAGTGCCCAGGAATCTTCCTGGAGGAAAATGGTGGCCGGCGCGTAAGGCTGACAACCTCACCACCATATGTGAACCGACTGTCTAGAAAATGTGGCAGCCTCCACGTCTTCCAACCCTATGGGCCTCCACAGCCTGTTACAGTGGTAGCTTTACCTTTCTACCTTTTCTTTAAATGTGACACAGGAGAGGCCCGACACCAAGACTGACTGACCGACTTGGAGTCGGTCCTAACGTGTCTTCGAATTTGAAGCCAGAGCAGTGTTACAGCCTGCATATGTCTGTGTGGTCATTCCCAGTAGAGCGGGAGTGACCAGTAGTACCTAGACCCGTCTTCTCGTTGAAGAGGGGGACGTATTTCAACACACGTAAAATTCTTGAATATAAAAATAAATGGTCACTGTTTTCAATGGGACTCGAAATCAGGAATTACTGTTCTGGGGAAGGCCGACCGATCAGTCTTTAAAGGGTTAAAGTTGAACTTTCTACATCACCACTCTCACACGTGAGTAGTGAAATTATAACGTCCACCATGACGCAGTTCAGTTCAGACTTGGTCCGGTGACAGAACGAACCGCTACGCCATCATTCATCTGCCCTCTACGCGGGAATACAGTCTCCACGGCTTGATATGTTCCTTAAATATATTTCTGTGTCACTGGGATGAGCCATGCCCGTGTGATGAACTCAGTTTTGCAAGACCAGGTCTAGAAGTCCTTGGAATCTTCATGTTTGAAGCTTGTTCTCTAGACTGCATCTAACGACTGTTCAGTATTTTAAACACGCGTCATTTAGACAGTGAATCAGCTCAGATGCGGTTCTTAACCCATTGCTGTAGAATGTGATCCACTAATTAACTTTCTCCCGCCAAAAGAAATAAATTAAAATTATCACAAATGGTGAGTCCGGATTGTAATTCGTGTCGATCCAGAGAGACAATTGTTTTAAATTTCTTTCGGCAAACTTCTAAAGCCATGAAAAGAAGATAAGGCTATCCTTGTGACAGGCCATGGAGGTCCATAGGGTTGTGAGACGTCGAGGCTCCCACATCTTCTAGACACTCGGCCGATCATCCTTTACCCCCAGGAAGATTCGTGGTAGTCGCTTATGTTAGAGGCTGAGTCGACCTCAGGGCTTGAAAGATTAGGTAAACTGAAAAATCAAATGACCTACATAGGCAATCGAACCCGCGACCTTCCTCCTTGTAGCACTGTGCCTCAACCAAATATGCTATCGTGCCCCTCATGAAAAAGACAAATCCAAACTGACGTATGTTCCGCAGCTGTCAATATATTCTGGCGTTTTCATTTCCTGCATCCTGTTGTGTTACAATATACAACTTCTTTATTAACCGTCACAACACAACAAATATCAAGGTAGCTGGGCACTGACCTTGATATTTGTTGTGTTGTGACGGTTAATAAAGAAGTTGTATATTCCGGTGTGTTGGGCCTCTGCTAGAATGTCTAAGGTTACCTCGTAAATAAACAAAAGGTGAGAAGGAAGCAGGTCAATGCAGCGGCAATATTGCATTTAGAAGACACTCATTTTGAATGCACAACCGACATTTCTACATATTCACCAATTTCCCTACTTCAATTCTTCAAATATTCTACAACTTCCCTTATTGAATCTTTATCTATTCAGAATTCATTATAAATTTCTTACTTAAATCTGTCATTCAGCAAGCTAGCTCAAGAAATAACATTTTTTAACTTATATTCTAAAGATTCACGGTTCGAATTTAGGTCGGAACACCGATTATCCTGAGGTTCTTCATGGTTTTCTTCAGTACCTCTAGATAAATTCCGAAATAATAACATATCTTTTCATGATTCACAGTTAAAGATCATCTAATAATTCGACGCTATTCACAGAGTCCTTAAATTAACTGTAGACTGTACTACGTACAAATTTGACATTATAAACCTATGTCACATCTAAATCCCTAAAACTGAGCTTCAGCATTTNTATTATCTCGCAGAATATCTGGTCTCGGTTTCGAGACCAGCCAAATACCACGAAGGTATAGCAAGTGTCACGTAACTTCGAACAAGGCCAAGAGTAACCTCGAATGCACCGGAGAAAAATTTCAGACAATGGGGTGGGTTCGAGAGTGTGAGAAGTGATAGGCCGCCTATCACTTCTCACACTCTCGAACCCACCCCCTTGTCTGAAATTTTTCTCCGGTGCATTCGAGGTTACTCTTGGCCTTGTTCGAAGTTACGTGACACTTGCTATACCTTCGTGGTATTTGGCTGGTCTCGAAACCGAGACCAGATATTCTGCGAGATAATATTTCTTCTCACAGTTCCTTCTGATAACGTCGCGTTAGTACTGTAAACTGTTCTCCCTCCCGACGCTATATATACCGTGTCTCTCCACTTTTAAAGTTGTACCTGTGCCTAACTAATTAAGCACTACGCCATGAAGGTGTATGTGGGAGTGGACGTATAGATCCATATTTTCTTGACCTCGGCACTAGCTGGAGGTGAGTGGTCAGCTTCACGCCCTGACCGCTTTACCCCCGAGGAAAGAGCCCCCGGTACCCATTGGATAAGAGGTTGGGTGGACCCCAAAGCCGGTCTGGACCGTCTGGACGACTCTCTTTAGTCCAGCCCGTAGCTAGTCGCTGTACCGACTACGCTGTCACGAACTTTTCCACGTGATAGCACATCAAAATATAATCCATCATACCACGACACACCGAACTACTATCAGGCTGAGCATATTGTCCTTAATCAAATGTCATTAGCCCCTTCGTTATGGGTCTCCTACCGTGAACATGTCCGTGTATCCGTGTGTCCGCATGTAATGATTCGAGAGATGCTTAACAGGTTTTTATTAAAT
Source organism: Cryptotermes secundus (assembly GCF_002891405.2). Classification (NCBI taxonomy): domain Eukaryota; kingdom Metazoa; phylum Arthropoda; class Insecta; order Blattodea; family Kalotermitidae; genus Cryptotermes; species Cryptotermes secundus. The sequence continues at coordinate 533,202 of NW_019742555.1, read as the reverse complement.
GTGACTTTGAGAAATTTCAATAAATTTTGCTGACATATTCCAATTTTCGTTATGAAGGGAAGAAAGTAAAGGACGCTTTGCACGAAGACGTACGAAAGTTCCTGCTTACATCTCGAGCATGACTCACCAATTATTTAAGAAAAAATAATCTTCATAAAGCTGAGCCCTTCTTGAAAAACCGCCATTTGTAGAGTTACTCAAGAAATTCCCAGCATTCCATGGAACCAGAAGGTTCGTTACCGTGTTCACAAGAGCCCTCCACTGGTGTCTATCCTGAGCCAGATCGAGACAGTCCATTCCACCCCATTCTATCTTAAAATCCATTTTAATATTGTCCACTCACCTACTTCTTGGTCTTCCTAGTGGTCTCTTTCGTTCTGACTTTCCCACCAATATCCTATATACATTCCTCTTCTCCCCCATTCGTACTACATTCCCTGCCCATCAATCCTGCTCGACTTGATCATATAATTATACTTGGAGAAGAGTACAATTTATGAAGCTCCTCATTATGCAGTTTTCTCCAACCTCCTGTCACTTCATCTCTCTTCGGTCCAGATAATTTCCTCAACACCCTGTTCTCAGACACCCCCAGTCTATGTTCCTCTCTTAATGCCAGAGAGCAAGTTTCACACCCATACAAAACTAAAGGCAAAACTATAGTTTTGTACATTTTATTTTTGTGTTTTTAGACAGCAGACGAGAAGGCAAAAGTTTCTGAACTGAATGGCAGCAAGCATTACCCGAATTCAGTCTCCTCTTATTTCCTCCCGAATCAAGTTTTCATTCAGCAAATATTTACTGAAGAGAAAAATGTTTCGGGCAATTGTTGCAGAGAGAACTGAAACACAAGTTACATGCTCAGTATACTTTTCCTCGAGTCTGACGGTTTTCGAGAAATTTAAAAGTGAGTGACCGCTATCCGTTAATTTCATACATTGTTTCGAATAAGCTTATGCATTACAATATAAATACATACAACGTTTTAAGAGATTAAGAATATTTATATATGAAAAATAAATATCAAGAGTGGCATTAAATATATAAGCATGAAAAATAGCTGTCCTGAAAATGACCGATATGTACTATGACTGGCAAAAACAAATATAATAAATATATCAAGACACAGCAAGTAAACAAAAACAGTTACAAAATTCGATTGAATCTATCGCGACACGTATGTTGCAAAAACTTAGAAATAACTAGCCTACGAACCGTTAGGAGGGTCAGTCTCTCTCTTCCAGCAAGCAATTAACCTCATCTACAACTCCCCGATGACTGAGTACACAGCCAACAAGTGCGCTACTCAGCAAGCAGTTGTTTATACAAATTTCTATGCGCACGCATTTCGTGCCAACATACCGGCCCTAATTGTCCCTGCTATGCCTCGGAGACTATATCTCAGCATTATTTGTCACGTTGGCGACAGGAGAATCTCACAGCGGTCACTATGAAGAGTAGTATGATGTGTGTAGTGCGGTAGAGTTTACCGGCGTTTCGGAGGAACACACTGCCTCCGTCTTCAGGAGTAGTAGCAGTAGTGGTAGACTGTTTGCTTGGCTTACTCTTCGAGCTTGAAAATGGAGGCACTATACTCCACCGTAACGCCGGTAGACTTTCGCCAGACTATGTGATGTCACAAGTCCAGGGTACAGCTCTGTTTAAGCTATACTTGACTTCCTGAAACCTGCACAAAGAGGACTGATTGAGAGTGGTTATGTAACGACGCTGTCTCAGCTCCACAAGTTGTGGAGCGACAGTAGAATACGAATAATGAATGAGAAACTATGTAGCTAAGATACCACTTCGAAGACCTCGATGTAGATGGAACAATCACAAGGCTGGAAACAGTATGCATAATTCCTAAAGTTGTTCTTTGCAGTGTAGGTTCAATTTATGGCATTATGTGAGCTTGTCTCTTCGCCAAGTATGACTGAATGTATGACTGAGCCAAGCTGGATGAGGCTGTCAGGACATGCAGCACAAAGAAGCGAAGGAGAATGCATATAGGATATTGGTGGGAAAGCCAGAAGAAAAGGGACCAGTAGGAAGACCAAAACGTATGTGGGTGGATAATATTAAAATGGTTCTTAGAGAAACAATGGGGTGGTATAGACTGGACTGATCTGGCTTCGGATAGGGACCAGTGAAGGGCTCTTGCGAACACGATAATGAATATTCGGGTGCCATAAGACACTGGTAAGTTCTTTAATAGCTGCGCAACTGGCGGTTTCTCAAGAAGGGCTCAATTTCATGAAGTTAATTATTTAGTTGCGTGACCTTTGTAGCATCGGTATGTCTATATATAGCTAAATAACAAAACGATTTACTAAAACTATACTAAGTTGTAATGTTGAATTTCACAAAAATTTGGTTTGCCTTTATGATGCACGGTTACTACATAAAGAAGTCTATTTATAGCGTCAAGTAAAGTGAACTTAGACCGTGCCATAGCTCAAGTGGTTAGTCGCTGGCTTTCCACCGCGGCGGCTTGGGTTCGATCCCGGATCTGGTCAAGTGGGATTTGTGGTGGACAAAGTGAAGCTGGGGAAGGTTTTCTCCGAGTACTTCGTTTCCCCTGCCAATCTTCATTCAACCAATTGCTCCACAATCATCCTCACCTTTCATCTGGGGCTGGTACAATAGGCCAGAAGTGGCCGCAGTACAAGGGACTTAGTCCCAACCCACTAGCTATAAAAAAAGTGAACTTAATTCTGAGTCGGAATTGCCAGACGACTTTTAGTGAAAGTCTACCATATCGAATTAAAAATTAATTCTATCCATCAGTTCAGGCGCTAATATCTGATCACAGGCAGATGAAAACGTTACATAAGACTTTATTGTTTTACTGTGCAAACAACATCTTATATTAAAACAGATCTCAAATATGAAGGTGTGTAATGGATTCGTCTAGCTCAGGGCAGGGAGCAGTGAAGGACTGTTGTGAAAACGGTGATGAACATCTCGGTCCCATAGAAGACAGATAACATCTTGGCCTGCTGAGCGGGTGCTAATTTCTCAAGTACGATTGGTAATCCTTCGACTTATTTCAAATATGAGTTTCACTTATGTAACATACGGTAGCATAAGGTTCGTACTAAGTTTCGTGAAAATCCATCACTCTGTTCAAAAGTTATTAACGTGGACGAAAACACAGATACAAGGTACTCTCAGTCATGCAACATGGTGCCTTAAACTAATCATTTCTTATGAATAAGAAGGATCTGTCTTAACTTTTCAAAGCGAAGTTCTTAGTATATGTATCACCTGCTTTTAACATTAAGAACATCATTTTACCCAAGGGATGTAGTGTTAATGCGTTTCGTACGATTCTCGAAAAAGAAACGATTATATCCCTAAACTGCGTAACAAATTTCTCTTTATATTGGAGACGCAGCGTGTTTCCTGTGAGGTACGAACTGAATTTATAAATATTATATAGAAGAAATTCGAGAGGTTAGAAGTCTTTTGAAAAAGAAAGCAGTGAGACAGTCATCGGATGCCTTGCTATCAGAGATTTCACCATATGGGCGGCTGCGGTAGGAGAAGTACATCTGTTTATACCCCGATGCATGACGTGGAGGCTTGTCAACATGAGAGTGTCCCCGTGGACTCTCTTGGGTGGGAGGGGGAAGAGGACTCAGTGCTCTAACACGACCCTGCATACTTCAAGGCAACAGTGGCGTAACTCGATATCTAAAGTGAAAGCTCATACTTTTCACTAAGGAAAACTTTCCGTCGGTCTGCTAAAATTATTCTTCATATTCAGTTCTCTTTCGTAAAAACGGATTTCTTTTTTAGCCGTAGTTTTTAAAGTTCTTTGGCTTAATATTCTGTCTGTCTTACCATCTTTATGATTGCAAACTCGTATAAGGGATAATATCAAAATCTATCTGCGAGAACAAGGTATGAAAGAATCTGGCTGCATTCAGCTGGCTTGCAATAGGAACCAGTGGTATGCTCTTATGAATATGGTAATATGTCTACAGGGTTCCCCAAAAGGCTAGGAATTCCTTTGGTACCTGAGCAAAATCGGTTCCAATCTAACTTAATGGAACTAGGCCTAATTATATTCATAAAGTTTGTGCCTGTGCTTTCCTAATTAAGCACAATGTCATGAAGTCGAATGGGGGAGTGGATGTATAGCTCCATTAATTTTTGGAAGCGAGTGGTCAGATTCACTCTTCGACCCATACCCATTCGATACGAGGGTGGGTGGGCCCCAGAACAGGTCTGCACGACGTGGAGAGGAGAAGAAACTAGCCCTTACAGGGACTCGAACTCGAGCCCCTCGGACGAGCAGCCCGTAGCCAGTCGCTATACCATCTTTATAAAATGGTGAAAGCCTCTTATTTCCTCACTCTAACTAGGCGACAGCGGAGTCAGACATGAAGGGCCCACTTCGTCCAGCACATGAAGCGAGCCTGTATGGAACCCAAGGCTCCAAGAAGAGAAGTCAAGGTCTACCCGCCTGTCATATGTATAGTTTAAAAATAATTACATTATTGAAGAAGGTAACTAAATATGTAACATTATATGAACATAGATCGTACATACATTCAGTACAGGCACATAGCTTTATTTTTGCGATAGCGTAGTTGGCTTCGGCACTATGCTACAATCCGAAAGGTCGCGGGTTCAATCCCCGATGAAGTCATTGGATATTTTAAATTCATCTAATCCTTCCAGCCGTACAATGGCCTTGGGGTCGACTCAGACTGAATTTCTTAACAGAAATGAGTACCAGGAATCATCCTGGGGGTAAAGGGCGGCCGGCGCGTAAGGCTGACCTCACCGCCATCTGTGAACCGACTGTGTAGCCTCGATGTCTCAGGAACGGATGGGCCTCCACGGCCCGTTACAAAGATGACTTACTTTTCTTTTTTGCATAATTTGGTGTGCGGGACATTGCAAACACGGCAATGATCCTTCAGGATAAATAAGGGGCGAAGAGACTCCTGGCTATGTGAAGGACTACTGACTTCTCAAGAAAGACACTGCTCCATGCTGTTAATGGGTTCTATGATCTGGTGTACCGTGAGATGAAAGCATGTAAATTTATCCTTCCGCTTAATTAATTAGACACCACGCCACTAAGACTTGCGGGGGAGTGGAGGTATAACTCCACCATTGTTAACCTCAGCACTAGATGGAGGTGAGTGGTCAGCTTCAGGCTCAGGCCGAAGAGCCCCCCTGGGTTGGGTACTAGCGCCAGTCTGGACGCTGTGTTGCAAACACTACGTTCTCTGCTGGCACTTCATTTTTCGTGCCGCGATCACATAGCCCGCTTTTCCTGCGAGACCTATATTACAGTTTGGCCACCACATGTCACTTCGCATCCTCCCAGTTGTTATATATGCTAAGAGAATAGCTGCACACATAACACACGAGCGACTCCCTTGCGGCCACTTCCACCAGAGGACGCAGAAGAGGCGAACTCCTGCAACATTAGGCCTCATGACTCAGTTTCTTTAATGTGAATTCAACTAGACTGTCCAGAAATGTTCTTTGTGACCTCCGACTGCGTTGTCTACATTTTTTGGATATTGTCCCACTGTCTGATAAATATATACTTTCATTTGGCAAGCAATATCCAGTCATTCCAAGCCATTAACCGGCTAGAGTCTACCACTGTGTTCTGTAAGAAACAGGCCATAATTCACATATTGCCATTGCCATTAGAGCCCTTTTTTGAGCTACAGCCTTCCTCAGGGGATTGTACCAGAATGCATCCGGTTTTCACTTTTGGATTTCGCAGCAATTATTATTTCAGACCAAGTTATTCAGCCTTGCGCCCAACCCCCAACCTGGAAGACCAAGTACCTATATTTATATCCCCTAGCGACAGGGTGGTTCAGTTATAACCCCCCCCCCTTTTCATCGCCTTCTACGACTCGCAGAGCTGTGGTGGAGTATTTCACCGCCTCCACACAACTCATAGTTACATATAACCACTTAATATTGCGACGAATATGACCATTGCTAGAGAACGGCTTCGTTGCTGGGTAGCAAGTCACTAGGCACATTTCGTAGCAACGGACAAACATAGATAATAAGAGACGAACTGTTCAAGGTGGTGGTTGGTCTTCGGTTCGCCCCGAGCAATAAAAGAGAGTTCATTCTGAATTTATTAGGATTCATTCGAAAGAGATTTCGGTGATCAGATGTGGGGTGTTAACCAGTGGACAACGGCAGCTGAAGAAGTGACTGACTCGTAATCAGAACCAAGTCAGTCGCGGTAGAAGGGAAGACACTCACAGTCCAGTGAGGAATGGAGCGAGTCTTAAGGCTCGTCCACATTACTCGTGCCGCTGTTGACTGTTGTATCAGCCACTTCCGCACCTGTTCGGGCATCATCTGCGACTTTCGAACGTCATTCAGAGATTTTCTCGACCCAGATGTGAATCGCTTTGGGCCATAAATACCCCACCTAAACAAGAAATAGTTCTTTGTGGATATCCTTTTGCCCACAAAAGAAAAGAGTACACCAGAAAGCTGTTCTTCGGTACGACACACCTCAAGCACGGTCGCCATTTTGACTACTAAACCCAGCCTCTGAACATGAGCATGCGGGTCTTCTACCTAGACTGTCATGAAGTTGTACTGTGCTGCTACCTAATGATACATATAGAAACCCTAGTACGTCCGTTACAGTTGTTTGACTTCTTATTGTGACCTATTTACTGACCCTCCCTAGTACATTCAGTCCTGCAGACATGTATAACTTTTGCGTTTTCATTCATCTGTGAGTTATTAAGAATATGTACAAAGAAAACCAGATATTATCTATACAAAAACTAGGAATGGAAAGGTTTAGACCCCCTGGACAATTTCACGCTCCAGCAATATAACTTCAACAATATAATCATAACAAAAGATGCAGTAACAAAATGGAGGACGGACGCAAGGACACACGGAAGCAATTCATTAATAACGAGCTGAGTCCTCCCAGTCTACTTTTATTACTGCTATTGCTCTTTTTCCCATTGCGACCTAGTGAAACTAATTGCTATTTCAAGAAAAATAAAAAGAAAAACATACATATATGGCGTAAAAGATTGTAACATGAATATACAGCGTAAATTCTTTCTTTTTGCGCCCATTTCCGCTGCACTGTTGTTTTCTCTTGGGCGACGTCAGGGCAAAACAAACACACATCGCCACGTGTGCCCGCGCATTCACTTGTCACCCTACGTGCATCACCCTCATAGAGTGTGGTGACAACGAGCCGCGTGGGGGAGGGACAGATTTATTTACTGGAGAGAGAGAGAGTGTAGTGGCTAGTAATATTGCTTCACATTCTGAAGAACACAGATTCGAATCACGGCTAGGGCCTTGTTCAGATATCTTTGGGTTTCTCAGAGTATGCTAAAGCATTATTTAATGACGCTGTTTCGATGTGCTGAGTTCATGTAACGTAGAATCAGATTACGAAATGGTTAAAAGTGATTTCAGAAAAAGGTCAATAAAATGGTAAAACTATCCCTGTAACTGGCCGTGAAGGCCCATACGGTTGTGAGACGTCGAGACTACCAAATTTTCTCTAGACAATCGGCTCATAGATAGCGGTAAGGTTGTCAGCCTGCGCGCCGGCCGCCCTGTACCTCCCAGGAAGATTCCTGATACTTATTTCTGTTAGAGACTGAGTCGACCCCAGAGCTATAGTGCGGCTGGAAGGATTAGGTAAATTTAAAAGAAATTCACTGCATCGGGACTCGAACCCACGACCTTCCGGTTTGTAGCATAGTTTCTCAACCAACTGAGTACGCTCCTAAAGTATAGCACCAGACTCCTGGGACATTCTGTATATTAAATGAGACAAAAATTATATTAACGTAGGGTCAGGTAGAGCGAAGAATGGAACTCTCAGCGAACCAATAGGATTAAGGAGAAGAGGAAGAGCATATTGTCCTTTAAAGGTCCGTTTTCCATCGGCTGAGTTAATGGAAGAAACAGAGGCTCTGAAGGAACAAACAGGATTTGAAAGAAGCGAAAGGATTCAATGAAAGAAATGAGTTGCCCTTCTAAGGTCACAGTGAAGGGGTATAAAGATAAAGCACTGGCAGGAGACAAATCAGTGGGTAGATAAGGGTTGGGGTGGAGATTGAAAAAAAAAACTGACTAAGGTCGCAACAAACTACACGGCGTCACATCCCGAGACACAATAGCCTTCTCAGTCACCAGATCGGACCCATTAATCATCAAGAATATATCTTGGACTTGAGGTGCTCCTAACAGTGACTATAAAGGGCAATATAGTCCGGCAAGTCGATAGGCAGCACAGAGGCAAAGAAGCTGTACCCCCATCATCAGGGTAGTATTTGCATTTACTCTTCTCTCCTGAAAATGAAAGCAGAAGTTTGCTCCAAAATTTTGGTAACTATCAAACTACACGGCGGTATAACTCAGAAGACCTTAACTTTGACTCTCTGGGAACCACAAACACAAACAAAGACAATTTCTGCCAAATTTGTACTGTTGTTAAGTGAAAGTTGGTGAGACTGTCTCAGTTTCTTCCAGGAAATAGCGACAACCAACGCCAGCCTGGAGTTATTTTTAAAACGACTTCTAAAACGTAAATATGAATCAGGCTGTCAAGTGCCTCGTAAAGCTACCAACAACAAAATACGGCGCCCTCGTACCATTATGCACTTTCAGGGCCGTCTTTCTGTATCACTGAATTCCTGTGGACGTCGACTCTCTTACTGACATTACTTTCTCGTATTCTGCTGGTGTTTACACTTCATAGGCCTTACACATGTTCAAACTTCACAGCCCTCTATATATGAGAAATCTGAGGTTTCACCCTTTTAGGTCAAATCCCTTGCTAAGTTACTAGTCAAAATCTTTTCAAAATGTTGTTCTCTTAGAAAAAAACAAAAATGTCCTTGTGCTTAATTAGTTAAGCACTATGCCATGAAGACATATGGCGGAGTGGAGGTATAGCTCAACCATTCTTGACCTCTGTATAGGATGGAGGTGAGTGGTCATCTTCACGGTCCTACGCTTTACCCCCGGGGACAGAGCCCGCGGTACCCAGTGGATAGGAGGCTGGGTGGGCCTCATAATCGGTCTGGACATTATGGAGAAGGAAACAATCTTTCAGTTTCGGGAATCTAACCTTGGCTGTCCAACCCGTACCCCGGCGCCGTTTCGTACATTTTTACTTCACGATAACATTGTCACGTGTATGTGTGAGTACAGAAGGGGGTTTGGATTAGATACTGGGTTTATTGTCCACTTAAACCCATGACTCGTAATTGCAAGTAATTACAGCGTCACCGCTTATCTCCACAATTCACAAATCACCACAGCACTAGCTGAACATCTTCCAGTCTGCTGTGTGTTCACCAGCCGCCCCCTGGCAACGGCTTATGACAGCGGAAATCCTTCATCTGTACGCGTTCAGATCATCTTTTCACAGACTCCCTTACAGAGCTAACTCTTAATTGACTAATAAGCCCAAGTCCAAGTCCAAGTCACATTGCGGCTGACGGTCAGTCAGTCAGTAAGTCTTGGTGTCGAGCCCCATCTGGGGCTCATGACCAGATATTTATTACCTTTAACAGTTACGGTCTTCTTTTCGTGGGGCGCCCTCTCTGACGAGACGACAGGTCTGTCTTTTTTATGTGCTGCTGGCCCTTGCCAGTGCAGTATATCTAGGGTCTGAGTCCCTTGGGAATCGAGACCATATTTTACTGTCTCAGATTTGAGACTTCCCTTTTCGTCGCCTCTTACGACTCGCAGGGTCACGGTGGAGGTATTCGACCCCGCCTCCACACGGGGTTCACGCTGACTAATCTCCAAGTCACATTGCGACTCACACTCCGTCAGTCTGTCTGTCCTGGTGTCGAGCCCCGACTGGGGCTCATGACCAGATTTTTTTTCCTTATATGAAAGTTACTGTCCTGCTCATTTGGGGCGCCCTCTCTGACGAGAGGTCGGTTCTGTCATGTCAGTCATAGTCCGTATTAGTATGTCCATTGTCAGTATTTACATATACTTACATTTTTAATCTTAATTCCTATTTCTATGTACAATATATACAAGGTCTCTGTCAATCCAGGCTCGGTATAGCTGAGTAATCTCGAAACCTCGTCTCGCTTATAACTTCTCGACACGGACCACGTAGAAAACATCTCTTCCATTGTTGTAGTTTACCTGTTGCATTATTGAAAACTGCTGCCTAGCAACGGCAATGTGTTTACCAAGTCGTTTCGCAGAAACGGTGTTGGTATATCCGCCCATCTCTCTGTCGTTGCGTAACAAAGGCTTCATACGCCACAATGTTATAAATTAATGAACGTCGTGAAGTATGCATCCCGCTTTACTATGCTTTGTGATCTATTTAACGAGGCTGTTATTGCATAGAGTACATAGTCTAACGTCGAACAGCAGGGCGATTGATGAATTTGAGATGTTGGGAAGGAGTCGGTCGTGGCTTAATAGGCGTACTGTCCCCGCATTTGACTGCCGGTGCCCCCAAAAAACAGGAGGATTTTCTGTCAGAGTAGCCGGTGTCACGACTGACATTTCACCTCAGCCTCTTTGCGAACACGGGTCCAGGGAGTTCCTCTCTCTGCCAACTTTATGAAATGAAGACAGCAAGACGTTGCGACAAAGCACTGCAGCAACTGCTTGGCGTCCGGGCAGTTTGCCTTCTGTGTGAACACTCACTTCACATGTGGGCGCAGTACAAAAACAAGTGACAACCGCCTCCCGCAGTGTGCCACCTCGCAACAAGTGGCTGGTGCGTGGGGTAGCAGCTCCCCCCCCCCCCCCCTCAACAATCACAACCGGCATGGCACTTCGCTTTGTAACCGATACACCGTTATCTGCATGGCTACTCTGGAGCGCAAATGGGCAGGAACCGTTACTGCTACATAATTACTAACCGGGATAGCGTAGTCGGTATAGCGACGGGCGTCGGGCTGGACGGCTGAGAAGTCGGAGTTCGGTTCCCAGTACGGTCAAGAATTTTCTATTCTCCACGTCGTCCAGACAGGCTCTGGGGTTCACCCAGCCTCCTATCCAATGGATACTGGGGGCTTTTTCCTCCGGGGTAAAGTAGCAGGGGGTTGAAGCTGACAGCTCACCTCCAACTATTGCCGAGGTCAAGAAAATGTGGATCTGTACATCCACTCCACCATGCGNCAAACCGGAAGATCCGGGTTCGATTCCCGATGAGGTTATTGCATTTTCAATTGACATAATTATTCCAGCCGCAATATGGCCCTGGGGTCGACTCAGTCTCTAACAGAAATGAGCACCAAGAATATTCTTGGTGGTAAAGGGTGGCGGTCACGAAAGGTTGACTGCCTCACCGTCATCTGTGAGTTGATTTTTCTATAAAATATGGGAGCCTCGACGTCTCACAAACCTATGGGGCTCCACGGCCTCTTACACNATGTTTTCTTAGGCTAGGGGCGCATCGGCTGCTAATATTGTTTGTAGGGACGTTGAAGTGTTGGAATAATATCTCTGCCCCTTAATCATATTTCATAACTTCAGTATTACATTATTCCTTTGCGCAGTTTCAATGTACTATATATATACTTATATAAAAGTTTATCTTATTATTATTGTTTTAAGCTTGTCAAGGTGGCACAAAATAAGTAATGATTGTCTAAGTGGTGCATGTTGCCTAGTTTTGGTTTTGTTTATGTGTACGTGTTTTTCCTTTGTCCTCTTACTTGTGATTATAATAATATTGGCCTATTGGTTGTTAAATTATTATTATGTTGCTGCTGTCTTTATGTTTTTGTTTGTAATGTACTGACCAGTATCTACACTGTGTTGTGTCTGTAAGTGTCCTAGCAGCTGTTGCCTAGACACATAAATAAAAAAATAATTGAATTGAATTGAATTACTGCGAGGGAATGAAACCTCAGTCACGATATCTGAGCTAGATAATTTGTAAAAAATTTACCCCGAACTATTTTAAAATTCACTTTTTTACACATTTAATCTATAGCTAAGACCTATGCACCGTGCCATAAAGTTGTGTGGCATGGAGGTAAATCTCCAAGCTTCTAAACTTTACCAATGGTTGGAGATTTATGGCTGTCTTTAAGATCGAAACTTTTATCCCGGAAGACGGGCCCCCATAAGTTCATACAAGTCCGGAATCGAAACTCTTATCCCGCTGCAATCTGTGTTTACTCGCTGATCTGCCACAGGTTCAGATAAAGACCTCCCCCATAGGGAGAAACGGAGGCATATATACTCGTAACTACCCCACGGAGTTGGTTGGGTTGGTGCCTGTGATTCTCAGATATTTCTCCCCATTTGTCAGGAATTCCAGACATGTCTCCCAGATCTTTACAGAAGGCACGTGAAGAAGTCCCCACCCATTATCCCTCCTACGAAGACACTTGAAGACAGCTGAGGATCCCCACATCAACAGGTCCTTCACCCGCACGCAGGACCTCCCCGACACGTGGCCATGACAGCTCCGAAAAAGCGGGAAAACTAATGACAGTGGTGGGGTTCACTGCAGAGTCTGGCTACAGAGTTGAGTGAATTGTCACGAAGAAATCAATTTTTGGATTTAATTTGCAAGGGCCGTCTTGTAGATTCGACTTCTTTTCGTGCTTGTGGATTGTTGGTGTGCTACGTTGTTGCTAATTTTATTAAATGTTACTTCTACATGTTTAGACGTATATAAAGGTATCATCAGGTAAATATACAAAAAAAAGAACAAACTCCGTGGCCTGTAGTCCGCAAGCGAACTATACCGACCGAGCGACCGCCGCTTGTCGGCGAAATTAATACCAACTTTTGCGGATAGAGTGTGTGTGGTCAGGGCAGCGGATCCCCATGACCGTTAATTTCGGGTTTCTAGACCGGAGCCTCTATTTCCTTGAAATAACTCCTCAGTTATCCTCACAAGGCTGAATGGACGCCGTTCCAGATCCACTATTTCTCAGAAAATCTGGTAGCGCTGGGAATCGAATCCGGGACCTCTGGATCTGTAGGCAGGAACTCTGACCTCTAGACCATAGATGCGGTCCAGGTAAATATACAATTTTATAAATTATAAATTTATAATTTATAATAATATAATATAATAATATGCCTGGGACTATTTTACATACCTACAACGCTGAAAAGTACGAAGATTCCAAATTATGAAACGTGAAAGATATGGAAGGAAGAGGGGGAGGCCTGACCTGAGGTCAGTAACCTAACCAGCACCAACACAAGATAAGATATATAAATTTAGCACAGCACAAACCATCTGCGAGATCTGAGGCAAAACATTAAAATTGATAATATTTCTCTTGAAGATGGAGACAGAATCCAGTCTCCGAAACGTAGTGTGTTTTAAATAAAAACAGGATAACGGATAATATCCAGAAAAACAAATTACTTCCTAACTTGTTTGTAAAATTACTTTATTTGCTTCGAATTTAATATTATCCAGCGCATCGGTCGGTAATATACTCGTAGCTTGGCTAGCCGTACCACTAGCGCCTGCGCAGCATCAAAATACTCCTGTTGAAACATAACAACACACTCCTAATATGACATACAGCTGTTGGCCACACGTCCATGATGCATTGAACCCAGAGACAACTGAAGCGGCCTCCTCGCGCAAGCAGAAACATGCACATATTTTTTTTCTTGCTTTTTTTTTTAGGAACAAGTGCAATGTTCGGAGCATGAACACTTTTTGCTTTCTAAAACAACACCACACACAAATCTGAAGAAGGGGATCGAGCCCCACATCATAATCTTGTAACGCGAAATTTATTTAATTCAGTACGGCTTTCCTTGTACCCAAAATTCAATCGTAACTTCCAGCAGTCAAAAACATACAAGATATATGCATAAAAAGGGAGCATGCGGTAGCGTAGTTCGTTGAGACACTATGCTACACGCCGGAAAATCGCGAATTCGAGTCCCGATGTTGGTGGATCTTTTCAGTGTACCTAATCCTTTCAGCCGCACTATGACCCTGGTGTTTACTCAGCCTCTAGCACAAATGAGTACCAGGAATCTTCCTGGTGGTAAAGGACGGCCAGCGCGTAAGCCTGACAACCTCACCGCCATCTGTGAGCCGATTGTCTAGAAAATGTGGGAGCCCCGAACCCTATGGGCCTGCACGGCCTGTTACAGGGACACCGTTACCTTTCTACCTTACAGGTAGAAGGGGTTGTTCTACGTATTTTTTTATCGCTAGTGGGGTGGGACTAAGTCCCTTGTACTGCGGCCACTTCTGGCCTACTGTACCAGCCCCAGATGATAGGTGAGGGTGATTGTGGAGCAATTGGTGGAATGAAGATTGGCAGGGGAAACCGAAGTACTCGGAGAAAACCTGCTCCAGCGCCACTTAGTCCACCACAAATCCCACTTGACCAGACCGGGAATCTAACCCGGGCCGCCGCGGTGGGAAGCCAGCGAGTAACCGCTTGAGCTATGGCGCGGCCGCTATTGTTCTATGTAAGTATTTTTCGCGAAAATGAAGACATCTGACGCCAGAGAGACTACAGTCGGCAGAATTAGTAATCGTGCTACCTGCAACCAGTAAGTACAGCGCTCTATCGGTGCACTGTTCACTATAATTTTACGCAACATCGTTAATGTTTTATTTCACAGAGAGGAGGGAGAAGCGCGTGAAATTCAGAGACCGCTGTAGTGACAACTCTGGGCCGAATGTCTCAGTGCCGAAGAATGTACACCTGTTTCTTATTCGTGTGATCACGGTTTCAATTCTCGGCCAGGAGACACAGTATCATGACCAAGATTATTCCATTGCTTTTCTCTGTTCGTCAAGGCAGATCTTGGGAGATAATTAAAACTGAGCCAGCGAGTAACCGTTAACATCGCCGAGTGATTAACATCGCCGAGTGACTTAGTCATTGCAATAGCTATTGTACCTCAAGATTAAAAATTCATACTGTAGTTTCAAAGATAAATATTCAGACTTTGAACAGAATTATCTTCTTGAACGTGACGCCGCCCAGTCTGGTAGAAGTTATCCGACGTTTCGGGGGAACATAATGCCCCCATCTTCAGGGTAAATATCCCAGAATATAGAAAATTTTCAAGTTGTCGATGTGCTTAATTAAGTATTACGCCATGAAATGTGGGAATGGAGGTATATCTCCACGTATTCTTAGTCTCGACACTAGATGGATATGATTACATACATGATGCAATCGATTTTCCCTTACGGAAAAGGAGCCAGTATCCAGTGTGCTTGGTGGGCCCCAGGAACGAATTCGAGACGCGGTTGAGAAGGAAAAAATAAATCCCTGTCTGGAATCGAAATCCAGTTCTCAGGTCATCCAGTCCGTAGCCTAATAACTGACTCAACTAAAATCTTCAGTATTTGACAGTGTTTATTCTGACAGAAGTTTACTCTATCTATTGCTTGTTTATCGCTGCCTGTTGGCCTGTTTTATTCTTCGGCCTTGAATATGAAGGTAGTGGGTTCATCGGAAATGTCAGTGAAAGTCTACCGGACTACTTGAAAACTCATCACCCTTACATGTTTCCATCCCTACGGATCATCTTCAGAGGGCATCAATACTTTTTCCGGAAACTACTATTACAATAGGTATTAAATTATATACATACACATATGTCTGAAATGCACAATGTACACAATTTTAAAATTTTCACAGTCACAGCAGCCTTCCTGGTATTAAAATTTTTAAAGTTTCTTATAAAACTTTGTTGTTTAAGATTAAAATTTATAAACCATGCAGCTTCGTGTCAATTCTCCTATTGTCTTTCTTGGAGGTGGCTGATCCTATGCTGCCTGCCTATCTTCAGAAAGGAGATTCTTAGTATTGTCCGTCTTTATTAGTGTCTTGCTGTGTTGTTTACCTTTAAACGCCGTACAGACTACCGGACTGTACGGCGTCACATCCTAAAAGACGATACTCCTCGTAGTTACAGACTTGAACACCTAAAAAGTAAACATAGCCGTTCTCCTCTCAACAGTCTAACAAATCAAAATTATTCTGTCTGTTTAAGGCGAAATATGAAACTTAGTGTAAACTGCGGATTTCCGGAGCGGGCGCGACGCGGAAGTTTCTTATTATGGGACATGTGCCAGCCGTTTTGTGCGAGGCATGGCGCTAAGAAACGACTGCGCTGACAGAAGGATAATGTGACAAAACTAAGGAGGAAGCCGACTGTTTCATTATTCTGCGACATTATATCAACTGGTGTGGTATTTTTAGCAAACATCTATACTGTAATAAGCGACGGGTGCAATTGGGAAGGGTGTGAATATAGCACTGCTGAAGAACACCCCAAATACCCACTGGAAGATTTGAACGACTCCCAGAAGTCGTGAGACAGTAAAATATGGCCATGAGTCTCGCTGGACTCAGGAATGACCGCGCTGTCGAGGGCCATAAAAAATTTACCGGACAAGATCAGAGACACAAAAAACACAATGTACACGTTTCGTAAAACGAACAATACTGTATAAATGTCAATATAACTGAATAATTTTATCAAATCTTACTCAATGTTACATGTACAAATATTTCTTTATCATATGGCAATGTAAAGTTGGCTCTGTGTTTAATTAACTAAGCATCTCGCCATGAAGACGCATGGAGGAGTGGAGGTATAGCTTCACTATTCCTGATCTTGGTGTTAGATGGAGGTAGATGGTCAATTTCATTTCCAAGCCGCTTTGTCCCTAAGGAAAGAGCTCGTAATACGAATTGGGTAGGAGTTTGTGTGGACCACAAAGCCTGTCTTACCTCTGCTGTAAATCGATCCCCGGCTGTCCAGCCAGCCGCTATACCCGGCTTCATATTTATGCAATTGAAATAAGCAAATATTAACAAACACACTTTCTTTGTGCATCCATATGAAGTATGGAGATAGCATTCAGTAAACGCCGAAGCATGTAATTTATATTTGATGTATTCAATTAGTTGTTTTATGGAACGTACGTGAAAAATCTTAAAACTTTTATGAAGTAGACAAATTACACCGTACAGATTTTGGTTTCTTTTCTGTAACACGTAGTCATGAAGTGAGATGTTTCTGAGTAAATTTTGTGCGCTGATCACAAGAGCGACCCATAAAACTTAGTAACAGGTGCAGTTATGTCGCTGTCCGCTATATTTTGTATGCAAGACATACGAATGTACTATCGCTAAATTCATAATAATGTTATTTAAATGAGAATAAATTTATATTTACTAAATAAAATACGAGTATAATCTTCTCAAATTATGATTTACAGAAAATATAAGGATAATACAAAAGAAGGCATAGAAATTGAAACAATGTGTTGTGGGTCAAAATGCATTAAAAAACTATAACGTGTAGACATAATAATTCTATTCAGATTGTGAATTACTACACAGCATTTAATGTAACAAATTTGTTTTCTTTCACGTTATCACAATAAACTTGTCGGTTAGTGTTATTTTATAGAAAGCAGGGAGACATATTTTAGGATTTATTTTTCTCTGTCTGCTTAAGAAGCTATGTTTGTCCACTCTCTCAAATTTCTGATTTTTGGGCAACCTTAGCATCATTCAAAGAAACATACACTTTTTTATTGCTAGTGGGGTGGGACTAAGTCCCTTGTACTGCGGCCACTTCTGGCCTATTGTACCGGCCCCAGATGATAGGTGATGGTGATTGTGGAGCAATAGGTGGAATGAAGTTTGGCAGGGGAAACCGAAGTACTCGGAGAAAACCTGCCCCTGCGCCACTTTGTCCACCACAAATCCCACTTGACCAGACCCGGGATCGAACACGGGCCGCCGCGGTGGGAAGCCAGCGGCTAACCGCTTGAGCTATGGCACGGCCCAAGGAACATACATAACAGTTTCTATATGAATCAGTTCGGAAACTGTCGAGAAACGTATCTTGTCTCTGCCGAGGATCAAACCCCGATTCCCTGGCTGTCCAGTCCCCACTCTTGTCCCTATTTCGACTCAGCTGGTGAGTTATGCAGACCGCCCAACTTGTATCTCTGAGGAAAAGGAACCCTACATAAGTCCCTGTGTTCAGCTCGACCTTCGCTATGCGATTTTACTTCCATCGTACCTATAATAACAAATTTCTAAGGATGTTGCATAGTGCCTACCGCTAGCGCCGTGTGTGGCATGTAACCTGACTACTCCAGACTAAAACCATACTGATCTTCCCTGTGAGTTGGTAACCTCGTTGCTCATAGTGGGATCCAGACGGCAGAAATATCGAAAATTTGTTGGCAGATCGGATTGGTTAAGCATTTCGTTATCTCACACATGTTTCAGACACAGTAGCTAATTATCTAGGCACGGGGCACGCAGTAGCGTAGTTGGTTGAGGGGCTATGCTACAAGCCGGAAGGTCGCGTGTTAAAGTCCCGATGAGGTCACTGGATTTTTTCAATTGACCTAATTCTTCCAGCCGCACTATGGTCCTGGCGTTCACTCAGCCTCTAACAGAAATGAGTACCAGGAATTAATTAAATAATTTTTCTGGGGAGTAAAGCGCGGCCGGCGCGTAAGGTTGACAGCCTTACCGCCATCTTTGAGCCTATTGTTTAGATAATGTGGGACCCTCAGCGTCTCACAACTCTATGGGCCTTCACGGCCTGTTACAGGGATAGCTTTATTTTTTTTAATTATCTAGGTAGTTAATTAGTAGTCTCGAGATATAAAGAGTTCTTACATATATATCTGGGTTGCGACGCCACGTATTGTCTGTCTGAAACATCTCTGAGGTTACGTCAGACCTTGAGCAGACAATCTTACGGAAGAAAAGTCCCTGTGTTTTCAACGAGCTCTGCGGTATGAGGATTTTGCTTCGTATTGCATGCTGAAAATTCAAATGAGTAATTCCCTAACAGTGACGTAACGATTTACGTCAATGTCCGATGATGACGCCATCTCAGAGATGTTCTAGACACAGTATACCATATTCCGCGCATCAAGTTAGGGCCGCAGACGAGCCTCAGCAGTGATATGACGTACGCCCTAAGACGAAGAACGCTCTTGCATGAGCCACAGCTGGGGGGGGGGCATTTCCGTCGCATACAGATTTTGTTTTAAATCAGTCACTGCCTCTGTTTTTGCTGTGTAGTTCCTGAGAGGTTATGAGATAACGAACTTGACGACTACACCAAACCGAATGTAATCCTGTAGTTTTTAATGGCCACATATCAAGTAAGTAGCTTCATGATACAGAATGATACTGCAAAAGAACTGGTTAGGTGTACAGCGAATTTATCGTCCTCACACACTATTTCAATATTTAAAGTCCATTTTAATATCATGACATATTGCGCAATATTATTACAATATTATTCTCCAACGTGCCTATAGGTCTCAAACTAAATATTACATACTTTACTTGTACCCCCAAATCCGCGCTACACGCCAAACCAAAAACAGTCAATTCTATTCAGCGAGTAGCACTTCCTTACTTCTTGCTGATAGCTTGATTGCTTCGACCATGAAGATGGAAATAACATTGAACTTATACAGAACTAGACGGCGTCACTTCCAACAAAGTCTGTAGTCACCGTTATGAGGACCTCAGATCCACAAATATAACACCAGAAAAATAATTATAATGTTAATCAATAGAGTACCAAACAACCCATTATAGTATTTCTTCTTCTGCTTCTTCAACCAGCTTTGTCCCATTTGAAGCATAGGACACCGTGAAATTCTTCGTTTCACTTCAGTTTCTTTATCTAAGACAGTCGGTAGGATTCCTTGGACGGGCGATCAGGTTGTCGGAAGGTCGATAACTAACACAAACACAGAATAAACACAGACATCCATGCCTTGAGTGGCATTCGAACCCACGATCCCAGTGTTCGAGAGGGTGATGACATTTTATGCCTTAGACAGCGAGGTTATTGTGCTCGACCACTATATTATAATAATAAACAATATTTAGTATATAACACATATAATGGCAGTCACGGTATCCGAGCGGTCTAAGGCATGCACTGTTTTCGCTCGCTCGGGAGCCGGGATCGTGGGTTCAAATCCCACACTAAGCATGGATGTTAGGTGTGTGTATGTGTTTATTCTGTGTTTGTGTTGTCCTGTGTTGAGGTAGAGGCCTTGCGACGAGCTGATACCCGTCCGAGGAGTCCTACCGCCTGTAGAAATGATCAATGAAGCTGAGAAATCAGCCCTAGGCTCCAAAGCGGTAGCGAGATGAAGCGAAAGGACAGGCAGGATCTACTCGGTTTACATGGAAATTTACGCTAAGTACATTACAGAATATCTATAACTAAACACCGGACCTGAAGATGGCTCACATATGCCGAAACATATAATCCTCTATCTGTTGGAAATACTGTTATATTGACAGGAGTATAATAAATATTATCTATTGTGATTTACACAGCAGGGTGTAAGAAAATACGAGTAAACCTTCAGACAGAATCAGAGAGCTTCGACACTTGTTCCAGTACAGTTTAAGTATTGAAGAGTGTGCCTCTACTACCAGAACGGCCGCTCTGTATTTAGACGTTGCTATGGTATCTAGGTCGATGTCCGCATTGGAGTATTTGGGGCAGCAATGTTGATACGAACAGCAGTAGTTGGTAGTTAGCATCAGTAGGAGATACAACGCAGACGAGATCTTCGAGAGCAGCTGTTTATTTGTTCCTTTCTATAAAAAAATAGATTTCGCTCTGTGCCTAAGAACAAGCATTCCATGTATATTGGGGTCATAGAGGTAAAGTTCACAAGGAAAGACGAAAATATGTTCCTACTCTTTGAAAGAAAGATATTAAGGAGAATTTATGGCTCAAAAAATGAAAATGGCATATGGACATTAAGGTATAACCATGAAATTCATAAATTACTGTCATATAGCATGTGTGTGTGATTATAGACAGGGTACGGATTGGATATGGGATTTATTGACACACTTGTACACACCCCTACAAACGTACAAGTAAATGCAGCGCTAACGCTGATCTACACACTTTAAAAATTACCACAGCACCCTCTAAGCCTTTTCTTAGTCTGATGTGTCTTCATCAGCCGTTTCCTGTCAACGGCTTCTAACAATGGAAATTCTCCAGCTTCCCGCGCTCAGGTGCTCTTGTTATAGCCGCCCATGCAGAACTTTTGTTAACTGTCAACTCAACTATGACGCTGTTTCTTCTCAGACTCCCTTGCACAGCTCAACTGAACTGTCAAACTCCAACTAACTGGATTCAAAGTCAAAGTCATGGTCAAAGTTACTTTACGACTGGCGGTTTACCGCCAATCAATTCGTCTTGGCGTCAAGACCCTTCAGACTCACGTCCATTTTTTGAACTGAGCACTTACGGTAATACTCCTTATGTAACGTCCTCTCTGACGAGAACATGGGTTTGTCTCTTATGAACATGCTTGGCCTTTCGTCAAGCATCAGCTGATAAGGTCAAAGTCAAATTTACTTTACGGCTGGCGGTTTACCGCTAATCAGTTCGTCTTGGCATCAAGCTCCTTAAGACCCACGACCAGAGTTTTTTTTTTCAACTGAATCTTGCGGCGATTGTCCTTATGTAACATCCTCTCTGACGAGAAAATGGGTTTGTCTCTAGTGAATATGCTTGGCCGTTCGTCAAATGTACATTTCGCACATATAACATGATATTGAAAATTATCCGTTTTGCACTACACGTAAATCTTCTGTTAATACAGGCTTTACAGAGCAGATCATGCCTCTCTCACGTATCTTATGCTACAACGGCAGCTTAGTCACTAGAACTAATTGGATACCCAAATTGTCTTCTTTATAAATGCTTTTCACGGACCAAATAGAAAACACCGTTTCCAACAATAAGCTTATTGTTGTAGACGCGTCTTTACCAATCAGTTGCTTAGAAACGGCCATCTGTTTACTCGCCTTTTGCATATTAACGGCTGTACTCGTTGTTTCTGTCGAGGTCTTTGCCTAGCAACGGGTCTGAACGCCATATTACATGATGAACCAGATACAGTGACAGTGAACAAAGTAAGGCGGTTGGGGTGGTTGAGACACCTGTTTAGAATGAAGGAGCAGAACCCTTTCAGGAAGTAGGCAGGCCTGCCATCAGGTGGCTGGATTCAGCTGAAGAAGATGTGAAGACAATGGGTGTTAGAAATTAGAGACGAAAGTCACAGGATCGGGACCAGTGGCGAGCATTCGTAAAAGAGGCTGAGGCTCATCCTGGACTCCAGAGCCCGCGGAAGAAGAAGAAAAAGAGCTAAGACCCATTCATTCTTAATCTCAGCAGCAGGAGGTGCTCAGGACTTAGCCTACCGCTGCGGTCACTTTATACCCGGAGATAGAGCCCCCCACCACAGGTACTGAATCCATCTACACGATCGAAGAGTAAGCCAAGCAACAAGCAAGACCTCAGACTGTTGCTTGCTTCTTGCTCATTACTTACTTTTATTCAACCGTGAAGATGGGGGCAATATGTTACACTGGAAGTGTGATAATTTCTACGGACAACACGGTGTCACATCATAGAAAGCAGTAAATATCTTTCAAACATTTTTCTTCCTCTAGAAAACCGAAATTAACGGCCGCGGGGATCCGTTGCGCAGACCACGCGACACTCTCTATCCGCTAAAGTTGGCATTAACATCGCCGACAAGCCGCGGTCGCTCGGTCGGTATAGTTCGCTTGCGGACTAAAGCTACGGAGTTTTTTTTACCGATCATGTTTGAGGCATTATGCTTCAAGCCGGAAGGTCGCGTTTCGATTCCCGATGAGGTGATTAGATTTTTCAATTTACCTAATCCTTCCAGCCGCACTATGGCCGTGGGTTCAACTCAGTCTCTAACAGAAACGAGTACCAAGAATCTTCCTGGGGGTAAAGGGTGGGCGGCGCGTTAAGTCTGAAAACGTCACAACCATCTGTGAGCCGATTGTCTAGAAAATGTGGGCGCCCCGACGTCTCACATCCCTATGGGTCTCCACGGCCTGTTACAAAGATAATAAATTTATATTTTCGTACAGATCATCGTATAAACATGAAGTTTTCCGTGTGCGCCTAACGTGGCTGTGACCGAATATACTGAAGTGTGCTGCGGGGAGACATACCACACGGCGCAGAACGTACCAGTGAAGCTACCGTTAGTAAGGCCGAGGATTAAAGTCAGCTGGTGAGGATGTTTCAACGATCAACATAAATTTACACTTTATGAGTGCGTTGCTGGTGGATTTGCTGACTTTCCACAATCTGCTTTCAGAAAATAAAAATAAACGTGCATCCATTCAGAAATGTTAGTCAGTTGTACGTGCATAGTCCCATCTGTCTGTCAATGCATACAAACACATTTCCAAGTGTCCTCTAGAGTACGATTGCCAACCGTGACCGACGAAGACACTGTTTATTCAGATGGTAAAGCTTATTGTACTGTGAGTTCAACCGGTACTGTGGTTCGAATCTTGGCCAGGTCAGTGGTCACTCAGACTGAAATTTTCCTGGTATTTGATTTGTTTCATTTTTGGTCCGTCACACTAACAGTTACAATTACAAAAGACAAGTCCGTCCAGTGTGACTATTTCAGTCTTCTCACTTGATGATTCACTAGCCTTACATGTTTCGATCAATTTGGATCATCTTCAGAGACACCAGACACTTTTTAGAAACCACTATCACCTGTAAGGTTTATGAATTTTAATTTTGAACAAAGTTTTTAAAACTTTAAAACAACTTTAAATATTTCTATAATCAGAAAGGCTGCTGTGACTGATAGATGGAACATTGTGTACTTGGACATTACATGTGTACTTGATATGATAACTGTTGTGATAGTGGTTTCCAAAAAGTGTTTTGTGCCTCTGAACATGATCCAAATGGATCGAAACATGTAATGCTAGTGAATGATCAAGTGAGAAGACTGAAATAGTCACACTGGACGGACTTGTCTTTTATAATTTTCCTGGTATCCTGACTCTGTTTAAGTTAGTGAGTGGATTTTGCAGTATAATAGCCCGTAACACACATTTCTTACAGTTTCCTCTATGGCTCTACAGCCCTTCCGACCTTGATCGCTGTTTCAGTTTCTTAATCCTATACTTAGTCGGTAGGACTCATTCGACGGGGGATCAGCACGTCGCAAAGCCGCTACCTACACACAGGACGGCACAAACACAGAAAGAACACATACACAGACATCCATGCCTCGAGTGGGAATCCAACCCAAGACCCCAGTGTGTGAGATAGAGAAGACGGTTCATGCCTTAGACTGCGGGGATACTGTGATGGGCACACTTCTCTTATACATATACTTAATGAATTTAGGGATTTGGTGCGAAAGCCAGAATGAAAGAGGCCACTAGGAAGACCTAGACGTAGGTGGAGGAATAATATTGAAATGAATCTTAACGAGATATAGTACTTGATTCATCTGGTTCTGAATAGGGAAAAGTCGCGGCGGGATCTTGTGAACACAAGAATGAACGTCCAGATTCCATAAAAATTTCGACAAGTTCTTCAGTAACTGAGCGACCGGCGGCATTTCGAGAAGACCTCAGCCCCGTGCAGTTAGTTAATTAGTTAATTAGTTATGCGTACACTTTAACAGCTCGGACTCTATAGCGTCGAATGGTTATTTCATTTGCTTATTCATTTAATTGTAAGTGTGGAGAAAGACAAACTGGAACATAGCTTAGTTTGTACACCCCTGCTTCATTACATATTGTCGCGTGATTGAGTGACTATAGGGGGAGTTTGGATTGGTAATCGGATTTTTTAAACACGTAGATGACGTAACCACAAGTTACCAAGACACTCTCACTCTGTGTTGGTGCTGTGTCCGGAGAGAGAGACTAGCTCTATCAATTGGGCCCAACTCAGTGGGCTCCATCTGAAGACGGAGACACAATCCAGTCTCCGAAATGTTGTGTTTCAGACAAAACAGAACAATGGATTGTGTTCAGTAAATTTAATTTTTTTTTAATTCGCTTAATGAGGGGTGGAGTCCAACTGGGTCCACTCGGCACGGCGGCCATTGATTGGCCTATTGTAGCCTGCCCCGGGTGATTATGATGATGGAGAATTTGGTGGAATGAAGATTGGCAGGGGAAACCGAAGTACACAGAGAAAACCCGCCCCAGCGCCAATTTGTCTACCAGAAATCCCACTTGAACAGACCCGGGATCGAACCCGGGCCGCCGCGGTGGAAAGCCAGCGACTAACCGCTTGAGCTATGGCGCGGCCTATAATGTTCAGTAACACAATAAATGCACAATTGCAATGGGTTACACGCTTAAAAACCACTGTAACTACAGCACACATATTGTCTTCTCAGTCTTTACTAGCCGTTGCTTGGTAGCGGCTTACAACGGTGGACATTCTCCTTCCTCTGGGTTCCCAAACTGTCCCTGTTAACAGTAACCAGCTTTTGACCTCTCACAGCTGCAGCCCTCAACTCACTCGATCATAACTCTAGTCAAAATTATGTTACGACCGATGGTCAGTGGCCCAGAATACTTTTGATGTAAAGCCCCTATCTTGGGCCCAAAACAAGTTCCTTATTAGGCTTGAAAGGATTCTGACGATGGTGTATGCTGTACGGAACTATTAGGCTTATTTTGGACTCTATCCATCGTCTGGTATAGAGAAGACAAAGAACTAAAACGTCCAGTGATTGAGACTAGCTCTTTCTAACGGGCCGAACTGAATAGGTTTATCCTGCCCCATCCACCTGAGGGCGGAGACAGATCCAGTCTCCGAAACGTTGTGATTTTTGTCTTCTATATACCAGACGATGGATGGAGTCCAAAATAAGCCTATTAGTTCTCTAAAGTTCTTTATTACTGTGTAAAGTTACGGGTTTGTTGACGTGGGCGCCTTTTCTGACGAGAGGACGGGTCTGTCGATTACGGTTACTGCTGGACCTCACTAGGACGGTCATTCTCGAGTCCGAGTCCCGCGGGACTCATGACCTATTTTACTGTCTCAGATTCGAGACTCCCCTAAACTGTAGGCTCAGGTGCCCGTATTTATATCCCCCAGAACCGGAGTGGCCCTGTTATACCCCTAGGTAATCAGTTCCCTTTTCGTCGCCTCCTATAACTCGCAGTGCTTTGGTGTAGATATTCGAACCCGCCTCCACGCGGGGAACTACTAGTCATCGTTATATATCCCAGGCACTCACCGCATAGAAAACATCTCTTCCATTGTTGCGCGTTCTCTCGTTTCCGGGGAAACAACGTGTCCACAGATCTATTCCCTAGCAATGACTGTTGTACTGTCGCTTGTTTACACAGCTGTTACTTGGTAGTGGTTCTACACGTCACAGTATGTTTATGGACATAATTCAGGTGACAACGGAAAACTCTGTGTATACAAAGTGCGGTCTCCAATTAAAACAAGAGCCACAATGCACGCTGTCTGCCGAGCCGAAATAACAAGCAGAGCTGCTACTCTGAGGCTCAGGAATTTCCAAATAAATGGCGTCCATAATGTCGTCATTAAAATAGACGGCCGACTGCCAGACAAGACGCCCGTTTGTGTAGTTTAAGGATTTAGAACATAGCAAGGGAACTTCTACTGCCAAAATGTTTGAAGCCTGGTCATCAGATGTAAATAATGGTCACCATTGGCTGCAGCTGTTACCGATCTCGAACGATTTACTGTTTGATTACGCAATTATTTTTATATACTCGTAAATTTAACAAAAAGTGAAGTAAGAATTTAAACTATCCTACCTTTCCTCAACTGAGTCGGGATAGCTCAGTCGGTATAGCGATGGGCTACTACGGACCAGACGGCCGGGGTTCGATTCCCGGCAATGGTTAGACGTTGTTCTCTCCTTCACAGCGTCCAGATTGGCTGTGGCCCACTCAGCCTCCTACTTCTGAGCTGTTTCCATTGAGATAAAGCGGAAGGGGCGTGAAGCTGACCACTCACCTCCTTCTAGTGCCGAGATACAAAATGTTGGAGTTAGAACTTCACTCCCTTATATGTCTTCATGGCACAGTGCTTAATTAATTAATTATTTAATTAAGTACAGGGGAAAATTTACCTTACTTTTCCTCAACCCTTGTACCTCTTTCTCTCTTGTCGCTTACTTCACGACGCTGCAAATACTTGAACTACATAGCGTCGAATTGTAGGGTGGTTGGTGAATAAAAATTTGGAATGGATTTGAAAGGACGCGGTGGTGCCCTAATCGAAATACAATCAGAAATTCTCCTGAAGGAGCTGAGGGAAAATACTGTCGCTAAGCAGTGACTCTGTAAACAGCGGCCGTTGCTATGTAACGCCCGCAAAATACAAGCACGAAACTGTAAAAGAACGATGTTTTCTCTGGTCCTCGCAGCGGACGTTTCTGTGAAAAGGCTCGGTAAACACGTTCCCATGGCAACAGACACGAACGTAACAATGAAATAACGGTGTTTTATATGTGGGCCGTGCCGAGATGCTATAACCAGGACAGTAGGAAAGAATCTGCATTGCTGAAAGCTGTCACCAAACAAGGTCTAGGGAAGACTATAAAAGACTGGAGAAGGGTTAGCGTGTAGTGTATTCTAAAGTGTGTGTAGATCAGGGATGATTCTTTAATTTCTTGTAGTGCCGAATCCTGTGTATAAGTGGTCAATAAATCTATTGACCAATCCGAACTCAGTGTGTAGTCATCCCTAAATCGTGACAGTATGAAGAACCCCAGCCAGAACTGCCTGTGTTCTGGTCGAGATTCGAACTGAGAGCCTTCCATATATAAGCCTGGAGCGATACCACTGCGTCATTCTGCTCTGTCGCTTAAACCTTAAAACTGTCCAGTCAGACCTACTATTCAGTGGCATTTTAATACTTACGGTATTTCATTACCGCCTCTGTGGTCTTGTGGTCAGAGTTCTTGGCTACAGATCCAGAGGTCCCGGGTTAGATTCCCGGTGCTACCAGATTTCCTGAGAAGTAGTGGGTCTAGAACGGGATCCACTCAGCCTCGTGATGATAATTGAGGAGCTATTTCAAGGAAATAGAGGCTCCTGTCTAGAAAACCGAAATTAACGGCCGTGGGGATTCGTTGCCTTGACCACATGACACCCTCTATCCGCAAAATGTTGGCACCAACTTCGCCGACGAGCGGCGGTCGCTCGGTCGGTATAATTCGCTGGCGGACTACAGGCCACGGAGTTTGTTTGTTGTTGTTTGGTATATTGTGTATATTTATTAAAATAAAAGTCCAGAAATATTCAATAAGTCAAATTAATTTTTGTTGCACATTTAACGAAATCAATTATGCAGCTTCATGAAAAATTCCTACAAGCCAGTGATTGCCCCGTGTTGCTTGCAGTATCCTTGAGTACAGATCCACGGAATCCCCAGTGTTCAACCTGTATAAATATTTACCAAGAAAATTTCACAGGCTTTCTCCTTAGTCTCTCCGGACAGACGCCAGGCACAACCTCACGACGACTCCTTCCACATCCTGCTTATCTCTTCATTCCCTATCACCCAATCACGTGAAGGGAAATACCCCGAGTTACTGACTATGTAGTTAAATAAACTAGGTATAAAACGGTAGTCTCTCACTTAACCCCAGTGTGCAGGGATTTCATTCAAACATTCACAGCCCACCAGCCGATTTAGAAACCCAAATCTACATTGCTGCGATCAGAAGAGCCGAACAGTAGATGTTACTTTGAGTCAGTTAGTATCATGTTTTTCTCGGGGACAAATGTTATTATTATCTCACTCCATGTGACTTATTACCACGAGATTTTCTTGTCAGTTAATCTGAGAAATTATTAATTTATAACTCCTGTTGGTCTAGTCTCTATTTAAATGGAATCACTTTAAGATCAGTAGAAGTCAGAATGTCCCAACAACTTGTGTTTCACTTAATTTGAAGTGTCTAGTTGTTTGACCGATTGGTTAATTCGTTTGAAGTTCTTTGGTCAGTAGTTGACTCTGTGAGGAATTTTGCTATTCGGTGGTTTACTATCTTTTAAAGAATTTAGTTGATTTTTTGGTTCGTCAGAAATTTGGACACAGTTTTACTTCAGTGGTTAGTTGCCTGGTTTCTGATGAATAAGTTTGACTAGTTAACTGATTGATTTGTCTGGAATTGTGTTGATTGAATTCTGACCAATTTGATTTATAGATGGATTGTTCTGATTCTGAAATAGAAAACTCCGTGGTCTGTAGTCCACAAGCGAACACTACCGACCGAGCGACCGCGCTTGTCGGCGAAGATAGTTCCAACTTTAGCGGATAGAGGGTGTCTCGTGGTCAGCGCAACGGATCCCCACGCCCGTTAATCTCGGTTTACTAGACCGGAGCCGCTATTTCCTTGAAATAGCTCCTCAATTATCCTCATGAGTCTGAGTGGACCCCGTTCTAGACCCACTGCTTCTCAGAAAATCTGGTAGCGCCGGGAATCGAACCCAGACCTCTGGATCTGTAGCTAGGAACTCTAACCACTAGACCACAGAGGCTGTCGAATTCTGAAATGTCTGGTTAAAGATTTGAGGGATTTGATTCTTTTTTTGGCTGGTAAAATTTATTGTGTGAGGAATTTGCTTGATGGTTTGTGGTGAATTTGTTTGGTTGATTGGTTTGTTTATAAGAAATTTGGCTAAATGTGTTATTTGTAAGGAATTGTTCATTGACTATAATTTTGTAGGTAATATACTTCCTGGTTGGTTCATTTACTTATGAGGAATCAGGATGTTGTTCTCGTGACAGATTTTCTGGCTTCGTTTTCGAGGTAAAGTACTTCCATTCGCGACCAACAAGGAGGTCCCGAGAAAGCGGAAGAGGCTAAACTTAGACCGGGACAGAGACGATGTCATCCCTCAAACCCAAGCAGCAAGAGGAAGAATGCAGGCACTAAATAAAACTAATGTAAAAGAAAATACAGAAGGACTGGAAATTGAGACAAGCATAAAGAAACTTTCGTTAAGTAAAAGAAGCGCGAGCCGTTATCTAATGTTTCCCAAAATACCTGCTGCTGCGATACAAGTCAGGGCGCATGTACTGAGATCTCTTGTTCCAAGAATTTAGCTGCCTGACGTTCTTAACACAAGCTCTCGTACCATAGTTGGCGCGTAATGCTGAGGTGCTGCCTTCAAATACATCATGACCGTTGTCATGGGATGTGGGGCCGTGTAGATATTGTGTAAACCGACGTTTCGGAAGAGCGTATCGCCTCCATTTTTATGGTACAAAAATCCGCGAGCAAGGAACCAGCGTGAGCAGGAGGTTACAGAATGCAGACTAGCAGCCCAGTGCCTCAACCAACTGCGCCACTGCGTGCCCTGCTGACAGTACTAGAAGATTTAAACGATATGCACTGTATCGAAGTTACTCGTTGAAGAAATTTTCGCAGTTCCATTTCATTCTATTAGAGCTTCCACATCAAGGACTGGACCCCGTTCCGAATTTCAGAAGTTAAATTAATCTTCCCATCTACTCATTAGTCTTCTTTTGTCTCTTTATCCTCTGGGAGCATAAGTATTGTCACGTGTATGAGTGACTATAGACGGGGTTTCTATTGGTAATCGGATGTAATGAACTCTTATGCAACTCGTTACTACACTCAAGGATTATGCTCTCACTGTTCTACACACTTCCAAAATCTCTATAGGACGCACTAGGTCTTCTAAGTCTGTTAGTCTTCACTAGCCGTTGTTCGGTAACGGCTTCAACGGCGGACATTCGCGTTCCTCTGTGTTTCCGCACTGTTCGCAGCCTCAGCTACCAGCGTCTCACAGCAACAGCTCATAACAACTAAACCCCATAGGTTATTTAACTCACTCCTTACTGACTTCTCACTAACTCGCCAACCGACTAACTTAACTTCAAACTATGTTACGACCGACGGACAGCCGGCCAGTCTGTCTTTATGTCAAGACCCATCCGGGGCCAAGACCTCATACTATCAAGCAGTTGTGGGTTTGTTGTGGGGCAGTGCAATTCTTTCCATGAAAACACGCTTGTTTGCGGAGCAGTTACTTGGCAACGGCTGTTGCATAGTTGCTTATTTAGCGTTTCGTTGTGAAGGATCAAATCTACACGATACAGTATATATCGTTTTGGAGACAATTTTCTTGATTTCTGAACACTCTACATGCCGACTTAATTGGAGATGGATCTACCAAAGCATGCAAAGCAAAATTAAGGGCCACGCAAGACAAACGTATCCGCAATGGAGATGAGGTGTCAACTTTATACACTGGCCTCTTTACGTCCGTGCAAAGAGCCCTTAGTGCCCATAGGGTAGGAAGATGAATACTGGCAAAGAGAATTATTAAAGTTTTGAGTTATGCCGCTCTTCTCCTGAAGTAAACAACATTTACTTACAGTACATGAAATATGGAATTTTCAGCATGAATATAATATTATTCTACAACAGCAGTTCGAAACACAATCTAGAGGCGTTATTGCAATCTTAAGCTGAAGGTTTAGAACTTTCAAAACTTGCACAGACTGGAAATAAATCAGCATCAATTTACTACATTTTCTTTTTCCACGTCAAGAAATTTGTTTTCCGTATATTCTTGCGGAATATTTTCAGTGTTGCGTGAGACGAACGTTTAAGGAGACTAGAAAGACTGACGTTCAAGCTACAGCTAAGAACATAAACTTTCTTTCTCTGTGACCAGCCAAGTGCCGGGTTAGAGACGAAGGCGAGAGCGACGAAGTGATACTGTGCTGCCTGGTCAGGGTTATCACATACCCCAAGGGGTGGCACTAGATGAGTAGAGAGCAATTGCAAAATCATAGTCAGAAGGAGAAGCCCGAAGAAACTCAGCGGAAAGCCTACTCCACCCTGACTTATTCCGCCTTGAATCTCACATGAAGTCACTCGGGATTAAACCCGGGGCTCGAAGGAGAGAAGCCAGCGTCTAACTGCCCGAGCTTTGACATCTGCAATTTATAAACAATTTACTTCTTTATTCCAGTAACACAAAGGTAAAAGTAAAGTTGTACCTGTGCTTCCTTAATTAAGCACCACGCAATGATGACGTATGGGGAAGTGAAGGTGACGTTCCACCATTCTTGACCTCAGCACTAGATGGAGGTAAGTGGTCAGCTTCACGTTTCGGCCGCTTCATCCTCGGGAAAGAACACCCAGTACCCTGTGGATAAGAGGCTTGGTGGGCCCTAGAAGCTGTCTGGACAGAACGTGGGGAGTGGGGAACATTTCTCTTACCGGGAATTTAACCACGGCCGTCCACCCGTAGCTATAAATACTGAGCTATCCCGGCTCTCTTATTCTAACAACACGCGTTCATTAATTGATACCGAAAATTGGTATAAGCCTTACGTTACAACTATGCGTATATGTCTAGTTTATAGCTATCTAGTTGTTCAAGTAGCATTTTTAGTGCTCCGACTCTGTAAACAGATAATACATTCCAAGATCCAATTCTCAAATCCTTTAAACATTTTCCAGGTCGTCTTGAATAGGTCCGTCTGGCTACTCTTTCCTTGGATTTCTGAACAATTTCGTTTTTACGGTGTGAGGTAATCAGCCTCACGCCCAACCCCCAACCTGGAGGACCAGGGTATCCCTCTCTGTCTGGCTCCTACCCCTTGACCTGTCCGGCATCGGTGGCCCTACCAGTAGCTACGCCACCGCCGACATAGCACTCAGGGTCTCAGAGGCTCTCAAACCCCACCACCACGATAAGGTGGAGATACCATTGGTGGGGAGCCTGGTCTCAGGTATTTAATTATTTGTAAAGAACCTGACACGGTGTTTATCCCGTGTGGAGGCGAGGACGAATACCTCCACCGTAGCCTTGCGAGTCATAGGAGGTGACTAAAAGAGAAGTCTCGAATCTGAGAGAGTAAAATATGGTCGCGAGTCCCACGGGACTCGAACCAGAGAACGACCGCGCTGAAGAGCACCAGCACCAATTGTAAATGACAGGCCTGTCCTCTCGTCAGAGAGCTCCCCACATCAGCATTCCCACAATTGTCTGACAGTAAAAAAACGCTGGTCATAAGCCCCAGATGGGTGTTTTATTCCAAGACAGACTAACTGATTGACTGACTGACCTTCGGTCGTAACGTAAGACTCGACTCGACATGGGGTTTTCAAGTTACCCAACAGACTAAGTTTCTCCCCTTTACCTGGGGATGGAAACAGATCTAGTTTCCGAAACTTTTTTCTCATGTTTACAAAACCGGGCGATGGACAAAGCCCGAAACCTCAGTAATTCTGAACATAATGTTGATATAGTTCTCTAAATAAAGACCGGATACAACTCCATGTCTACTGGATATGCTCTGTAGCAATACATGGCAGGTAGCTGCAATGCCGGCTGACAAGTAGTGAATGCTCCCCTGGCGTCGTCTGCGCACATATAAATAGCACGTAGGGATACCCGCGAGCGCTTGGCGCCTCAGGCAGACGCTACCGCGTATCTTATGCGGGAGGTCCGGGAGCCCCCTTTCAGCTTTGTTTACTGTATCTAAGCCCCCGTGAATTTGCTGCTATGAGATAAATTGTTCCTTGACTTCTATTGGATTCGAGAGAGTAAACGTCTGAATTGAGAAAAATATATTTCAGCTTCAGTTCTGTGTAATAAGAGAACAGCGACGCAGGCTAGTGTGCACCAAAACATATAAACTGTTGCCTTTGATAGAGATCATAATAATTCATTAACATATTCTCGCTATTTCTATGGTTCGTCATTTTCTCTGACATTTTAATTTATTTCTGTATTGATCTCGAAACGTCGGCAGTGTTCTACAAGACTGTACGGTGTCCACAATATCTTTGAAATGTGCGATCATTACACAATTTATAGGGACTACAATGAGAAAGAAAATCTCCATAAAAAAGGTCTCCTTGAGAACAAGGGAATTTTTTACCATGAAGTTGCCTTCTTAATGTATGACGTACAGACAATGTGTGGCATCAAATCCCAAAGGCAGCAAATGCACGTAAGGACTCAAAAGATATGGAAAGAATGAATTTTTCGTGGATAAGCTTGTTAACTGCGTGATGCTTAAGTTTACAAAACTGTCTAACGCTAGAATCGGGAATTCCTCCTGTCATCTGCATTAGATTGGGCTTACAGCGGGCAGCAATCCAAAACTCCACACTTTCACTCCCAAGGCTGTGAGCGACGCTGAGAGACGGATAGCATCGGCTCACCTCGTCCGCAGTTCTTCACTTCTTATTCCCAGCTGATATCCATGGAGGAAATTACACTATTACCCCAAAAAAACAGACGTAAAGCTATCCCTGTAACAGGCAGTGGAGGCCCATAGGGTTGTGAGACGTCGAGGCTCACACATCTTCTAGAAAATCATCTCATAGATGGCGGCGAGGTTGCCAGCTTTATGCTCCAGCCGGCCGCCTTTTACCCCAGGAAGATTCATGTTACTCATGGTGTGGCTGGAAGGATTAGGTCAATTGAGAAATAATACAATGACCTCATCGGAAATCGAACCCGCAACCTTCGGTCTTGTAGAATGGTACCTCAATCAAGTATGCCACTACTCGTGGTATACGTACTTACCGTAGCTGTATTAGACATACAAACGCAGCGATAACTACACACGCCCCACTTTTTAACATTTAGAATCTCTATATTATGCCCACAAAACGTGTACATCTTTGGTATGACTCGCACAACAGACAGCGTTTATTTCATTTGTGTAATGAAGACGCGGTGTTTCCTGTGAGGTAGGAACTGATTCTTCGGGCCCAGGACTAAGACCAGTTGACAGAATTCCCTAGTTCTCCCCTGCCTTCATCGGAATGCTGAGATGCTTCCCATGCTGCTCTCCCGATTTCAATTTCATGAAATAGTGCCCCCTCCCCTCTCTCTGCAATCAGCCACCCCCTGGCTGTGTTCTTGTCCGGTAGTAAAACTGGTCACAGAACCACGTGCCTAGTAACTATACTGACTGAGCTATAGTTCTGTAATATTTTGAAACAATTATCATCTGGGATACGACACTCTGTAGAAGTTCCTTCTGTTGGTTTATTGGCTGTAAACGTATACCCTGAAGATTGGAGGCAGTACGATCCTTCGAAAGCTCAGTAAACTTTTGTGATACTGTAGCTAAGGCGTCACATCCAGGAGGACATTAGTCTTCAGAGACACCTCCATGAAAACCGCACATTAAATAGTTCATTACCTCTGTTCTCCTTCACAGATAACGAGGGTAGGCCAGCGTCACTATGTGGGGTGGTACAGTTGTACTGAGCAGCGGGGAGAGCGTAGTCGGTATAGCGGCTGCGCTATGGGCTGGACTGCCGAGGGGTCGGATTTCGAGTCCCGGAAGGGACAAGATTATTTTTCTCTCAACTTCGTCCAGACAGGATCTGGGGTCCAACCAACCTCCTAACCAATGGGTACGGGGGGGGGGTTAAAGCGGCCAGGGTATGAAGCTGATCACTCACCTCTACCTAGTAACGAGATCAAGAATGTGTGGATCTATACGTCCACTCCCCCACACGTCTTGACGGCGCAGTGTATAATTAGTTAAACACAGGGACAGCTTCACCTTTACCCATTGTGCTACTGCAGTGTACTTTGCAGTTAGTTCCTTCGTACTAAAACCGTACACAGCAGAACTAAACGGAAGGCTGTCAACTTCCTGAACTGTTACACTGCCGAGAAACGTCGGCCAACCAGTTCCCGAACACGAGAAGAACTAATAATGTTGCGACAGTAGTTCGAATCACTTCAGTAGTAAAGTCACCGAAAACCTACCTGAAACCGACCTACATCTGCTCTTGTATAAAATATAGGGAATATATCCATACCCAACCACAACACACACTGTGAAAGTTTACAGAAAAGTGATGGAAATTTTAGTTTATCAAAATTAACAAAAAACAATTTAAATTATTTTAAACCATTAAAGACTGAGTCAGAGTCACTTTACGATTCGCAGTTTACCGCCAGTCAGTCCGTCTTGGCGCAAAGCCCCTTGAGGATCAGGATAAGAAAATCTTTTTTTTTTTTGAACTGTACATTTGCGGTCATAGTCCTAATGTAACATCTCTCACGAGAGGATTGGTTTCTGTCTCACATATAGGTTTCGCCTTTATCAAGTGTACGCATTGCACATATAGCATGTTACTGAAAATTCTTCCATTGGTACTACGTGTATGGACAAGCCCTCTGTCAGTCCAGGCTTTGCAAAGCATATCATGTCTACCTTACTTGTCTTACGCTACAACGGCAGCTTAGTCGCTTTTCTAAATAATATCTAAGAATTCAGTTCGTACCTCACAGGAAACACATCACGTCTCCACGCTAAACCCCAACCGGTTAATGCTGTTTGGGCAAACAGTCGCTGTTTACTGTGAGAACCATAGGGAACACACATATACACTGCGTGGGCAGAGTGTGAAGTTTCAGCGTGTTAAAGCGGGCGGTATATATAGTGACCACTGGGCGATAAAAGGTCAATAATTTGCCGGGGGTTTTTCTCGCCAAGAAAAATATTTTTGTAATCGATATTTCTTTACAGCGACTTATCGTTTAATGTCCTTGCGTTTTGCCCCCCCCCCCGAGTCCGATTATCCATATATACATATATATATGAAATGTTTTAAATATTTGGGTAGCTTGTTAACAGATGATGGAAGGTGTACTAGTGAAATTAAATCCAGGATTGCCATGTCAAAAGCTGCATTTAGCAAGAAGAAGAATCTTTTTACCAGCAAATTGGACTTAAATTTGAGGAAGAAACTAGTGAAATGCTACATTTGGAGCATAGC
>NW_019742555.1:424814-496437 GCF_002891405.2 Cryptotermes secundus | reverse complement strand
GATATATATATATTAAAGGTTGTACGTGCAACCTTTAATATTACCGATGTTATACCTTCCAGCACTACAAGAGACAAGATTAGGTAACTAACTCCGTGGATCTACGTAAGTCTTTGAAGAGCTAGAAGTTGTTCAGCCACTGAAGAAATGAACAATGTTTTATGGAACCCGCAGGTTCATTCCGTGTCTATAAGTGCCTGCCGCTGTTCAATATCCTGATCAAGATTAATCCAGTCCAACCCGTCACTTATTATTTTTTTAATCCATTCTAATATTATCTTTCCACCTACTTCTGGACAGCGCACTTAATTTGCAATATTAGATACTTGCAATAGCTATGCAATATTACAAGTCACAAAATTATGTTGCAACTGTAACGTGGATCGCCGGAGAGTTGCTAGGTAACGGACCAGTAAACACAAGCGATATACGCTCACAACAATGGAACAACGAGGTTAAGCAACCCTCTTCTTGGCTACAGATCAGTAAACAGGCTTCCGCGCAATGACGTCACCCTACATCTGTACTATCACGTGACTTATTTTCTATGCTTTTCGTGCGGCACCTATATAATGAATATCTGTTTAAAGTTAAGTGAGAGATTCGTGTGTAGGCGGGGTCGAATACTTCCACTGTGACCCTGCGAGTCACAGAAGGCGACGAAAAGGAAAGTCTCAAATCTGGGACAGTAAAACATGGCCGCGAATCCCAAAGGACTCGGACCAGAGAAAGACTGCGCTGGCAAGGGCCAGCAGCATGTACAAAAGAGAGTCCCGTCTTCTCGTCAGAGAGGGCGCCCCACAAAAACAAGACCATAACTGTCAAACAGTAATAAGTACCTGGTCATCAGCCCCATATGGGGCTCGACACCAAAACTTACTGGCTAACCGTTAGTCGGAATGTGACTATAACTTTAACTTTAGTTCAGTCAGAGTGTTTGGAGAGTCGAGGAGAGCTCAAGGGAATTGAGAATAGACTAGTGCAGAGTGCTTACAAGGGAAGTGAATAGAAGACCTGGCTTCTGTGTTATAATTGCACTAATCTTGAAAGTGTTACAGTTATTTGTAGTTACAACTAGTGAAGATCCAATAAATCGATTCATCAATCGAAACCCGTGTCACAGTCATCCAAACACGTGATACAACGTTACAAGCTACATAATTATATTTCAGCAGGACACTTACAGCACAACAATGCGGACCACACAGTTGCTTTGCATTACTAAATGTAAGAGGGTTGCAGTATTACTAAACACATAATTACGTGTACTTTGCAGTATTGGAACCCAGAAATTACCTTAGATTATTACATTTCTTGCAACCGCAGGCGTAAATTGACGACACAAAGTCCACGATATATAGCGAGGGGAGAAAAATGATTTCACGTGACCCAAATATACGAAATACCTCCCACCCCCGAATCGCCAAGTAACGGGCACTACTCGTACTTCATGCGTGGAACGGTATTATGGTAACCTTGCAGCAAAATAGTGCGTCTCTTATCGGACGGAATAACAAGAATCCAAATGTACAGACCTGTTTCATATACCGTCTAGTGTTTTTCCTTCTATCTATATACCGATTACGGAAAGAATTTCCTCACATGTCACTAAGTTACGTAACTGGCCTGTAAGTTAAAATCTAATACATGTAAAAAGGTTTTCCTTTAATAATTAATTGCGGTTGTTTTAATGTCATATTTGTCTTTATTTGGAAGTTCCCACTCCTGTTCGAAAGCCACGAATTCCAAGAACAAATTGCAGCGTTTTCTGAATGGGATATCCGGCTTCTTGCGCTGTAAATCCAACCATGAAAAGGGAAAGAGACCGTTCCCCACATGACGTGCATCTGTTTCTAGGTCTCATTCATTGGTTTACTCTTTTCTTATGTTTAGGATTGGGGGACTGAAATTTAACTCATCGAATCATTATGCTCATGCCACAATTCTATTTAATAATTCAGTCCCCAACTCACTGAAAACGCATCCGGTCTTATTACTTACTTACTTATTCATAGAGCTGAGCCCTTCTTGAGGACCCGCCAATTCTGCAGCTACTCAAGAATTTCCCAGCATTTAATGGAACCCGAAACTTCATCACCGTGTTCATAAGGGCCCTCCACTGGTCCCTATCCTGAGTCAGATCCATCCAATCAATACCATCCGATCCTATATCTCTAAGATCCATTTTAATATGGTTCACCCACCTACGCCTTGGTCTTCCTAGTAGTCTCTTTCCTTCTGGCTTTCCCACAAATATCCTATATGCATCTCCATTACAAAAAAATAGCCTCTTGAGACATGATTTCTGTTTATTCTGAAAATCACACGAACCCACAAAACACGGTTTGGGCGAAGAATACATATCTGTTTTAATGTTAAAGCACGTGCACACATACAAGTAGAAATGACTATGCTTGGGATGGGTTGATGGGGACGTTAAAAAGAAAATTGTAGCTCATAAATTGACATGCGCGCAGCAGAGCTACGACTTTAAACTTAGGACATATTTTAATCGTTATGTCAATTATATCGTCTCTATCAGGACTGATTAAGGTAGTGAGAGGAAGCTCAGGTTAGAAGGTGTTTAAAAATAATGTACGGAAATAAGGAAGTGCAAAAGAATGTCAGAAAACAACACCCTACAATGATGACGTGAAATATGGAGAAGTAAAAGATCCGGCTGCTATTACAGGCCTGTTTCTGAAAATGGGAAAAGCCTGATGCCGTATTTACCGAATTTCTCTGTGTTTACACAAAACTGATACTAATCCAAAGTTTCCAGAACAGCTGCTGGTTTTGTATAGCCGTATAAAGGTTACATCTCGCAGACGGTGTTTGAAACTGCGGTGTGCTCTATATAAGGAGATGATTGTGAGCACCTCGAAGTAGGGGGTCCGGGGTTCCAGGCCTTGCAGCTCATGCTGTGTTCTAAACGCTTACAACCGGTTGTTTATCGCCAAAATAGCGACAACCGGGCCCCGCAACTAGATATAATCGGTTGCAGTCCAGGCCATGAAACGTGTTCGACTCCCCTTTTTTTTTTCGCTGTTTAACTTTCTTACCTTCATTCAATCCCTGAGATTTTCTCTTCAATTTTGGTAAAATTTGTAAAAGGAGTGACGGTAGAACGATTTGGAGGAATTGCGACTGTTTTGGAATAACATTTGTTGTTCCGGTATTGCGGAATGTTATTTCTGCTTTAGCTCACATGCGTAATTACTTGTTTACATGTAATAAAAGAAAAAGAAAAAGAAGTTAAAGAAGTGGCAGAAAAGAATACGTGACATAAGTAATCTGGAATGTAGGAGGTAAATTTCGGATGCCGTTACACCTCCTATCCTGCGGATGTGGGATTTATCGTGTCTGCCTGAATAAAATCTAGTTTCGCTGTCGGTTCTGAAGGGTTCTGGAGATAGTGTGTGACAGACGAGATTATTGTTTTTCGGACTTTGTCCATCATCCGGTATTCTAAAGAACACAGTGTTTCGGAAATCGGATTTGTTTCCGTCCTCAGGTGAGGGGTGGGAGACGCGTAATCTGTTGGGTCCGTTAGAAAGTGCTAATCCCAGTCACAAGACAAATGATTGGTGTTTCTCGCTTACACATCATGTGAGAAATAGTCAATCCCCCCTCCCTGATAGCGCAACACATCGAATATTACGTTCAGAAATCGTTGGATGTTCTTGGAAATTATGGTTTTGGAACAGAAATGGAATTTCCAAATAGAGACAAATATAGCATTCTAAAAACAATTTATAAACAAAGAAGAATGATATTTTAATACCAGAAACTCTATGTAAGAAATAAAAATAGCACAAAACAGTACGTTAGCAACAAAACAGTAAGAGAAACCAATTTCAGAATAAATTAAATTTCCGAGTAAAATTCCAAGGAAAATTATAAAACAATAATGCTCAAAATATCCAAATATCCAATCTTAATTAAAAAATAACCCAGGACGCTTGCATTTCCAAATAAAAACAAATGTGACATACCACTATGCCCCAGCTTAGGAACAACATATAAAATTAGGTTTAAATTTTTCCGAAACTGGAATTAAGGAGACAGAGATATATAAAATAATTCGCGAACTTCCAGTTAAAACTAAGAAACATCATTCAGATATCTCGGAGCTTCCAACCAAAACGCAAAGGGTCTTCGGCAACATCCGATTTTCCAACAAAAAACCAAAATCACATTTCACGCAACCTAAAATTAAACATGAGAACGACCTTCTACGGTATTATAAAAATCAAGTAAACACCTGTATAAAATTATCCAAAATGTCTGAACGGTTAAGTAAGAAACTAAATTTCCACAACAAAGATGTAAAAATTAATATGGCACTTCAAAGTATTCGAAGTTACAGTTAAATACACAAAATGCCATTCATCAATTGTGGAACTAGCAAGAAAAAATAAATATATCATTCTACAATACTTGAGCTTATAGTTAAAACTAGGAATGACATTCGACATTACCACAGTTTCCTCCAAAACGTTCTACCGTCACTCCTTTTACAGATTTTACCAAAATAGAAGAGAAAATCTCAGGGCTTGAATGAAGCTAAGAAAGTTAAACAGCGAAAAAAAAAGGGGAGTCGAACACGTTTCATGGCCTGGACTGCAACCGATTATATCTAATTGCGGGGGCCGGTTGTCGCTATTTTGGCGATAAACAACCGGTTGAAAGCGTTTAGAACACAGCATGCGCTGCAAGGCCTGGAACCCCGGACCCCCTACTTCGAGGTGCTCACAATCATCTCCTTATATAGAGCACACCGCAGTTTCAAACACCGTCTGCGAGATGTAACCTTTATACGGCTATACAAAACCAGCAGCTGTTCTGGAAACTTTGGATTAGTATCAGTTTTGTGTAAACACAGAGAAATTCGGTAAATACGGCATCAGGCTTTTCCCATTTTCAGAAACAGGCCTGTAATAGCAGCCGGATCTTTTACTTCTCCATATTTCACGTCATCATTGTAGGGTGTTGTTTTCTGACATTCTTTTGCACTTCCTTATTTCCGTACATTATTTTTAAACACCTTCTAACCTGAGCTTCCTCTCACTACCTTAATCAGTCCTGATAGAGACGATATAATTGACATAACGATTAAAATATGTCCTAATTTTAAAGTCGTATCTCTGCTATGCGCAAATCAATTTATGAGCTACAGTTTTCTTTTTAACGTCCCCATCAACCCATCCCAAGCATAGTCATTTCTACTTGTATGTGTGCACGTGCTTTAACATTAAAACAGATATGTATTCTTCGCACAAACCGTGTTTTGTGGGTTCGTGTGATTTTCAGAATAAACAGAAATCATGTCTCAAACTAGTATCAAGAGGCTGGTTTTTGTAATGGAGATCGGATGTATTTTCAATGAGTTAAATGAGTGACCTTGAAAATGGAATCCATATACTCCTCCGAAACGTCTGCTGACTTTCAACGATATTAATCGGTATTATATCCCAGAAGAGAGTACTCTTCATGTTCAAAGTAGTCGCAACGGCATTTCAGTATATCGTGACAGATTTCAATATGGCTGACTCAAAGGACGATATGTCAGTGGCTGTCACAGAAAATATGTTAAAAATAATGAAGCAATATGGATGCTGAAGTTCTGCCGACAAGCACAATTGTAAATACAGATGGCATATACTGCTGAGTATGATCGCGTCAAATAACACTCCCGTCCTCTCGTCAGAGAGACCACCCCACATCGACAAACCTGCAACTGTTTGACAGTAACAAAAATGTGGTTTTCGGCCCCAAGTCTGACTGGCCGATTAACAGTCTGTCGTAATGTGAAACTGACTTGACTTGACTTGACTGACAACAGTCGATTCAGTAGAGTCAATCTAGAGTTGCATTGTTAGCAGCATTTACCTAGCAACGGCTACAGAAAAAAACAACAAAAGAGTTTATGATTGTTTTTGCAAAGATCTATAGAGTGTGTAAGGTAATGCGAATGTTACAGTAACCTGTAATTATGGGTTATAATCGTTTAATAAACCGAACGAGCAATCCAACTCCTGCTTCTTGTCACTAACAACTGACAACAAAACACAAGAGCCAGAGTCCTCGAAGCAACCAATAAAATAACTTGGGACTAGAAGAAGGTGAATCACGTTCCGTGGTCTCATGTCAACTGTTTGTAACGTCGTAACTTAATATTGCATATTGTTTTACAGTACATGAAGGTTACAGATGTTCAGTGGGAAGCCTAGAACAGGGGATAGCTCACCGCTAGGCCGACCCACAAACCCCGGCCCCCCTCCTAATGCTTTTCAAGCCCCGTATTGATAAAGATTGATGTTGTAGCTTGAAACCCATCTGCGAGATATAGGATCTAAGGTAGATGATTCGCTATCTCAACAAAAATAGCATCGCTGGCTTTTTTTCATAACTTCCAGACATACTAATTTGTCCAATTTGCTTTCACTTATTAGTGATCTCTAAATAACTTCAAGGTAGCTCAGTCAGTACAGCGAACGTCTAAGGCCTGGACGGCCGAGATTCGATTCCCACCAGGGGCAAGAGAATCTTTTTTCCTCTACTCCTCAGTGTCCAGACCAGTTCTGGAGTCCACAAGCTTCCTATCCAATAGGTCTTGGGGGCTTTTCCCGGGGTTAAAGTGGCCGTGGCGTGAAGCTGACCACTCATCTCCAACAAGTGCCGAGGTCAAGAATATGTGGATCTATAAGCCACTCCCCTATACATTTTTATGTCGTGATGATTAGTTAATTAAGTATAAGGGCAACTTTATTTTCTGCTTTCACCTCTGCTGACAGCTCCCCGATCGCGAGTGAACACAACACAGGGAGGGACGAGGACCACGTGGAAATGGGGTAACTCTCATCAGAAAATATAAATTCCAAACACGGGACTACCCGCTAGCCTCTTTTAGTTTCTGTAAAAGTAAGGTAAAGTTGTCCCTGTGCTTAACTAATTAAGCACTACGCCGTGAAGGAGTATAGAGGAGTGGATGTATAGATCCACATTCTCTTGACCTCGGCGCTAGTTGGAGGTGAATGGTCAATTCACGCCCCGGCCGCTTTACCCCCGGGGAGAATGTCCCGATACCTATTGGATAGGAGGCTGGGTGGTTCCCAGATCAGGTCTGGACGAAGTGGAGAAAAGAAAATTCTTGACCCTACCGAGACACGAACTCCGACCCCACTGTCGTCCAGCCCGTATCCAGTCGCTATACCGACTACGCTATCCCGGCTCCCTTTAAAGTTTCTGTACTTAGCGTAAAGTGTACAGGTTTCTGAGAAATTGTATGGGGTCGTATGGACGGGATTCATCCGGCTCAGGATAGAGACAAGTGGTGGGCCCTTTTGAACACGGTAATGAAACTTCTGGTTCCATAAAATGTTGGAAGAAGTAGCTGAGTGACTGGTGACTTCTCAAGAAGGTTCAGCTCCATGGATTTACGTACTTACTTGCTTAGAATGAAAAATGGAATTTGATCCAAGTGGTAGAATAATATTTCTTAATTTAAAAGAATATATCGCACAGACGTACATTTTAAAATTGCACAAGCAATATTTTAGATTTATTTAGCGATCTAGGATTCCTAATAGGTTATTTTATAATTTAATCTGTTGTTTTATGAAAAATTCTTAAATTTATTTATTTACATTGACCTCGTGTCAGTCAATACTGTAGTACAGATGCGCTCCAATAATCTAAATAAAACTTAAAAAATTAATGGCGTAAGACTGACTGATGTTGCGTAAATATTCGGTCTGATTCTCATATACTAGATTGGTCTCTGACATTAAGGGAGGAACACAGACTGAGGGTGTTTGAGAACAGGGTGCTGAGGAGAATATTTGGACCGAAAAGAGATGAAGTGACATGAGGTTGGAGAAAACTGCA
Organism: Cryptotermes secundus; assembly: GCF_002891405.2. Taxonomy (NCBI): domain Eukaryota; kingdom Metazoa; phylum Arthropoda; class Insecta; order Blattodea; family Kalotermitidae; genus Cryptotermes; species Cryptotermes secundus. The sequence continues at coordinate 488,547 of NW_019742555.1, read as the reverse complement.
TAATGAGGAGCTTCATAACTTGTACTCTTCTCCAAGTATAATTAAAATGATCAAGTCAAGGAGGATGAGATGGGCAGGGCATGTAGCAAGAATGGGGGGACAGGAATGCATATAGGATATTGGTGGGAAAGCGAGAAGGAAATAGACCACTGGGAAGACCAAGGTGTACGTGGGTGGACAATATTAGAATGGATCTTAGAGAGATAGGATGGGATGGTATGGATTGGACTCATTTTGCTCAGGATAGGGACAAGTGGAGGGCTCTTGTGAACACGGTAATGAACCTTCGGGTTCCGTAAAATGCTGAGAAATTCTTGAGTAGCTGCAGAATTGGCTTCTCCTCAAGAAGGACTCAGCTCCATGAGTAAGTAAGTAAGTAAGATTGAAAAAAAGAGCTCAGGTGAAATTAGTGTATTGCAGTCAGTAATATTGTTTGATGCACTGATCTAAATTTGTTTGAAGAATATCAACTTTGCAGCGATTGAAGTACCCGTAATGTCTTAGAATAATTAAATGGATTGTAATAATTGAAAATAACATTGCGGTTAGTGATAATGCGAGATAATTGTCTCGCTTATAATAAGGCCAAATACGTAATTACGTGTCTTTAAAAATGAACAAGGTAGCGACGTTGTTTGCAAGACTGGAAAGTAATTGAGTGGCTTGCAATATTGCAAGGCAATGAAGCGGTTTTTAATATTTCTGGACAATTATATGAATAATATTATTGATAGGTAATAATGTGGCTTGCAATAATACAAAGTAATTGTGTGACTTGTGATATTGCAGTATGCCTTTTGATACTGAGATATCTATTTACATTGTATCTATGGCCCTACAGCTCTCTGTTGGGCCTTGGCCGCTTTCTCAGTTTCTAATTCTATACACAGTCGGTAGGACTCCTTGGACGGGGGATCAGAACGTCGCAAGGCCGCAGCCTACGTATAGAACAACACAAATGCAGAATAAACGCACACAGACATCCATGCCTTGAGTGGGATTCGAATTCACTACTCCAGTGTTCAAGTGAGTGGAGACGGTTCATGCCTTAGACTGCGCGGCCACTGTGATCGGCCCATTTTGTAATCTCATATCTTAATTTTCCAGGAAAATTTTAGCATTATCCTTCAATTTAAACCTAGAATCTTCAAAATGGTATCTTTACCTAAATACCTATTTCCAACTAAAATTTCATGCGCATTCGAAGGTTAAAATAATATAAATAAAAGAACAAATTGCTGCATGCAAAATTCAAATAAATCCAGGTTTCCCCTCCATACGTAGGCACTCGAAATGATTTTAAATGCTGGAACTATATAAATATTGTTATAATTAGTATTGCGGCGTATTTGCTCCATGGAAGAACGGTTGAGCCACAAAAACAGCTGTTTCTAAATAATACACGCACGCAACAATGGAACAACAGGGTTATTGAACACGATTCCAGGCAACGGTTAGGTAAACACTTCCTCGCAGGCGCAATGACGTCACATCCCAACAGTGTTTAGCTATCACGTGACTAATTATTTCTGTATAGTCTGCTATACGCAACAGTAAAACTGTGTTTTCTGCGTTGTCCGTGCAGCGGCTATATAACACGAGTCCTCTTGCAGCTAAGAAGAGTCAGGAAGAGTTTTTAGTTGAGTTCTGAGGTTCCATGGTGATTGAACAAGAAATGGCAAGAACACTTCACATTGATTTGAATTACTAGTTTCTGTGTTGAAATCCGTTGCTAGGAGACTACTAGTGAAGACGGAGGATCCTCGTGCGTAACGGTGAACTGTAAATTGTGTTAATCAGAGATAACGCTGCAATGAATGCGATCAAGAGAGACTGTAAAGGAAGTGCAAATAAATCCAATCATACGAACTAGAACCCATTGTTTCGTCATTTACACCCCCACTACACGTGACAGTATGAATTTTGGTCTGCTGTGACTTACGTAAATTTCCGTCAACGAAATGGGTTTTTATTGCTTAAATGCATCTCATTAAGGAATGACTGCCGACAAGACACAGCCTCTATAATTTGCCGCAGATGGCAACTTGCCAACCGAATTTAAATTAAACAGAATAACATGAAGGAAACAAGTTCAATGACCACAGTACGTAAATAAAATAAGATTATGGTCTTCTCGGATGTGACGCCGTGTAGTTTGGTTGATATATAACAGCGAACAAGGTAACACGGCGTCATATTCCAGATGATCGTCAAGTCTTCACAATAGAACAACAATTACGAATTCCGTGAAGCTGCAAATACAAATACAATATTCGCAAATCTATTATTATTATTATTCTGACCAACTAACTAACTCCACGGAGCTGAGCCCTTCTTGAGAAGCCTCCAGTTGCGCAGTCACTCAAGAATTTCGCAACACTCTTATGGAAACTGAAGGTTTATTACCGTGATCACAAAAGCCTTCTACTGGTCCCTATCCCGAGCCAGATGAACCGAGTGCATAACACCCATCCTATCTCCCTAAGATCCATCTTAATATTATCCTCCCATCTACGTCCAGGTCTTCCTAGTAGTCTCCTTCCTTCTGGATTTCTAATCAATATTCTACATGCGTTTTTGTTGTTATTATTTTAGCTAAGTACGTAAATGTATTTGGTGTGACACGCCTTCATATATTTTCGTCATGGAAATTTTAAGGAATATCTTAATACTGTATCAATAACAAATACAGCAACGAATAATTTGGAGACTATATGTTACGGATTTTGTCAAGCAAATAGAATGTATTCTTCATTGTTACCCATCATGAGATCTCGAGAAACAGGTCGTCAAACAGACTTAGGGCTACAGAAGACGGCGATAAACCCCGTGTCAGGGCATCCATGTCAAAACTGGGCTCTCATCAAAAAGTCAGAATCAGCTCTGGACGCATTTTAAAGGAAAGTATTGAGAAGATGATTGGCACAATGAAGCAAAACAATACATGGACAATCAGATATACTAATGAGTTTATAAGCAATTTGAAAAACCAAGCATATGAAACATTATTAATTTTAAAAGACTAAAGTGGGCAGGTCACATACAGCGTATGGATGGGAAACGCATACCGAAAAGGTTTCTGGAAAGCTACAGTGCTGGAAAGAGACCTGTCCGAAAGCCGAGAGAAAATAAGTTAATGCAGTGGGAATGACAGTAGAGAGATTCAGGAAGTGAGAAATTGGAGAAGAGAATTTCTAGCGAGGTAAATTTGGAGACGGGTTTTCAAGGATTTCGGGTTGGTGCTCCATGAATTAATTTGGTGGTGAAAAAATAACGTATAAAACGAGGGCATCTACAAGATAATTAGATTTAAATTTTAAAGGAAGGAGAGAGACCCAAAATAAGACGGTTCAACCAAGTACTGGGGGACAACACAACGAAGAGAAGAAAGAGGAAAGACAAGAAACCGAAAAAGAATGATTCTGGAAGACAGAATAATTGGAGACTATTCACCCATCGACCTAAATAAACCAGAGATACTGCAGATAAAGAACGTTAACGTTATATCGGTATGGATTTCTCTGTAACATTAAACTCTAACGTCAATCTCATCTGAGAACGTTATTATGTTACTCTGTAAAGTTATAAATATTAATTATTCCCTTAGCTTACCGATTCCTGCAACCCCGTTGTCGGCAATCTTCAGTACATATCCATTTGGAAACAATTCAACCACACTGACACAGATCTGAAGACCACACTACACTTCGACGGCAACTCGAAGCGGGGCGTTGTATAGTTTCACAACCAGTTATGTTGACAATTAGGTTTTCACACCCTTACAGCGCGTGTTCCCTCAGGGATGCTAGAAGTATCTTGTCTCCTTGAAATCCGTCGCCTATGTATTCAATTGCCTTTGTTAACTCCAGTCACTCAAAGCGTAAATTTAAACTCTCAGTTTTGATTTTTCGCAAACTGAAGGAACATCACTGACAGTATCAAGTGTAATGAAACGCTTCAATGCTAGCGGAACAGTAGCCTTACGGGTGTAAGCACGGTTTATAAGAGCCTCCAAATCGAATATCTGAACAAAAATGCTGGATGTTTACACCATTTGTCAAAGCATAACAAATTTAGTCTTGTTTGTGATAATTTTTTGCCAAAAGTTATCAAATGATAACAAAATATAATGTTTAGGCGTTAACTGATGTATTTAACGGAATTAAAACAAACGTTTATGATAATAATATAAATACTAAACACAATTTTGAAAACTGAATAATGTTTATAATATATTATAATGTATAAAACTATAGTCACATATTATACATGCCATACATACGAATTAAATATTTTTGACAGTTTCCTGCAAGGGTACTTTCATAGGGTGAGGGTAAACAAATTATGAAGAACTTCCAGCCATTAAATCATCGACTAAAGCACTGAAATCTTCTGAAATATGCACTTGTCTTGCACCTAGAAACGAATCGGTAGCCTCTGCGAAACAATTCTCACATAGTTCAAGGTCACGATACGTCATGACTTCATTTGTCGGCACCCGAAAACTTAACGATTTTATAAAGACACAAATTATCAGGCAAACTGCAAAAACCACGTCAAACATGCAACAGCTTTTCCGAAAATTTCCACACCTCAGTTTTTACCTCATAATGGCGGGACATCTTCTTAAAAATTGTTAAAGAACATAAACAGTAAACCAGAATCACTTATTAACAGGAAATAATTAAGCATAAATTTATATGAAAACGTCTTATTCGCAGCTAATTACATTCAACGGCAACGCAAGAAGGTAATTTACGGGAGACATTCGTACATTTTACAGAACAGTAAGATGGTTTCCTATGACGTCACTGAACTGATCACATCTTGACACATCCGCAGAATAAAAAGAACACTTTCAATCGTAATAACAGGCATACTGTGCCAATGTGATGTTCACACAGGAGAAATAAGAAATAAAGGAAATTATTTTCAACGTTACACTTGCATGGAGAAAAACGGCGTTTAAATTAAGCCGACCAGACGCTACAGAAACTTTTAAGATTCTAGTGTGGAGGAGAATTTTAGTGTTTGGTTCGGGCATGCGTGGGGAGGTCTCGAAGAGCATCTTGTGTGGACCAAATTAGAATGCCCCCCTCTACCCCCTCGCCCTCAAGGCAAACTGAATGTGAAGGAGGGAGATATGCCAGGTGTGGGGGGGGGGGCCGCTGTCGTCGTGAGAGACACTCGTTACGCCTTTGATATGAAGAAAGAGGCCGCCTTACACGAGGTTTATTAGACATATGAACAACAATCTATGGTTCCTTTTAAACTAAATATTTTAATGGATTTATCTGATTTTATTCAGGCCGGAACTGAAAGCTACAAATAGACACCGTGGTAATGCCATGGCAGCGTTATGTGTAAAGAACACACGTGCTCTCTCATACGTTCCCGTCTAATTAGACGCTGTGTCAGTTCAGAAGTTCTGTAAGCTAGGCTGCGCATGGGAGTGCTTATAGTCAGGTTCGAGACTGAAGATCTGAGGATAATCTGCAGAACTCTGCTACAGGTAAAGTTATCCCTATGCTTAAATAATGAAGACAAGTGCGGAAGAGGAGTCATAGCTCTTTCAATCTTGACCTCGACACTAGATGGAGGCGAGCGGCCAGTTTCGCGTCCCAGCCCCTTTATAGCCGGGGAAATCCTCCCCGGTACCCATTGGATTGGAGACTTAGCCCCGGAGACGGTCTGAGTACAGTAGAGAAGAGAAAAGAAATTCCCGCTGTCGGGAATCGAAACCTTACTCTTTTATTTTATTTGTGGTTTATTCAACGACACAATCAATAGTTCAGATAACATGTTGAAAGGAAGCGGTCGTGGCCTAATTTGCGGTATTAGCCTGGCATTTGTGAGGTGTAACTGAGAAAGACCAAGAATAGCTCAGAATAGCCGGTGTCCCGGACAAGATTGCAACCAGTCACATACAGAATGGGCCGCGCCATAGCTCAAGCGGTTAGTCGCTGGCTTCCCACTGCGGCGGCCCGGGTTCGAGCCCGGGTCTGATCAAGTGGGATTTGTGGTGGATGAAGTGGCTCTGGGGCAAGTTTTCTCCGAGTACTTCGGTCTCCCCTGCCAATCTTCATTCCACCAAATTCTCCATCATCATAATCACCCGGGGCAGGTACAATAGGCCAATCAGTGGCCGCCGTGCAGAGTGGACCCAGCTAGACTCCACCTGCAGAACAGTAGTTGCAAGCGTTAATGCTTGAGGTAGCTTCCTTAGTCTGTAGGTACTAAATGTCTCTGCAGAATTTCTCAGCATCTGAACTATTACTAGCTTCTCAAACAGTCAGCTAATTTAAACCTTCACCCCATTAGAACATCTATAGATGATTCTGCTTTCATTAAGCCTGAGGCGCTGGGGGGATTTTGAGCTCCTTAAAGTGGGCCTTTCCTAATAAACTCTGTTCTTCGCCGTTTAGAAAACTCAGCCTCAAAATAAAGCATAAAAAACCTGTTGGCATCACAGTGAAAAGTTACTCATGAGTAACTGAATTTTGTACCTACCAGATTAGCTCATTTATGGTTATAAAGTGCTGTAAATGGTAAAGGCGTCGGTCACGGTAGCCGAGCGGTTTAAGGCATGCACTGTCTTCGCTCGCTCGGAAGCCGGGATCGTGGGTTCGGATCTGTTTCCTGTGAGGTACAAACTGAGTTCTTATATATTATTCTTATACACTGCCGGTCACGGTAGCCGAGCGGTTTAAGGCATGTACTGTCTTCGCTCGCCTAGAAACAGGGACCGTGGGTTCGAATCCCACTCAGGGCATGGATGTTTAGTTTGTATGTGTCCGTTTTTCTGTGTTTGTGTACAGGTAGAGGCCTTGAGACGAGCTGATCACCCGCCCAAGGAGTCCTACCGAATGTGTAAGATCTAGAAAAACCGAAGTGAACGGAGAAGTTCATGGAGGTAGGCCTAGGCCACCGGGGCTGTAGTGCCAAGGAAAAAAAATGGTAAAGGCAACGCGCTCTCTGTGCTTAAGTAATTAACATTTAAATTAAAGTAAAAATCCACCAAAGTAATAATTCCTCAGTAACAATCTTTAAACAAAGTGTCCCAGTAGGAGAGGTTAGTGTTCTTGGAGGTCATAGTATCGGTTATTCAAAAAATAAAAAAAAAATTGTATATGTGCGTGTGTGTCCTATTCCGAACGGTTTCATTTCCAAAATTGCTGATAAGAAAGAGATTTTACGTACTGTTTCTAAAACCGGCATTTATTTTTCAAGTCTTAATGCTGGTTGGTATAGTTTTCCTAGTATAATGCATTTCCGAAAATTCCACCGTCTACATCAGTGCTCTTTGCAACTCGTGCGAGGACATGGCGTGTTGCTCGTCTGTACAGTGAACAGTGCACCGTACAGTGAAGCAGCTCTATCTCGGAAACCGTTCGGAATAGGACACATGTACACAGGCATTTTTTTTCCTTACAATGACCGATACTTTGACCTCCCAGAATACCGACCTTTCTTCCTGGGACATTCTGTATAAACAACTGGAGGACTTTATTTTTTATATTTTACTTCCTGTTGTATATAGCCGTTACTGGTGATGGGGCCGTCGACAAACTAATATTGTACGGGTAACGAGAATACGCAATGAATGATTTCAAGTCGGTTTATCGTATACAAATTAATCTAACCAACAACCCGCCAACCGAGCTTAGAAATATCCTTGCTTTCGTCACGCATATCATTATCGACTATCTTCGTGCCTTTTTATTCTTCATAGTNTAGATCTTACACATTCGGTAGGACTCCTTGGGCGGGTGATCTGCTCGTCGCAAGGCCTCTCTACCTGTAGACAAACACAAAAAAACGCACACAAACATCCATGCCCTGAGTGGGATTCGAACCCACGATCCCGGCTTCCGAGCGAGCGAAGACAGTGCATGCCTTAGACAGCTCGACTGCCGTGACCGGCCATGAAGACATATATAGCTGCACAATTCTTGACCTCTATCGTAGTTGGAAGTGAGTGGTCAGTTTCACGAGACGGCCGCTTTAAACCCAGTACCGATTGGACAGGATGTTGTGTGGACCCCAGAGCCGGTCTGGACGCTGTGAAGAGGAGGGACATATTTCCCCCCCTAGGACCCGAACTTCGAACCGTCCCAGTGGAAGCAGTATTCCCAAAGTAAAGTTATGTTTGTATTGTATTAAGCACCACCCCATGAAGAAGTGACGTGAGAGCAGGTGTAGCTCCAATCATTCGTAACACTGGCACTAGATGCAAGTGAATGGTCAGCTTTACGCTCTGGCAGCTTTGCCCCCGGGGGATAGAGCGGAATATGAGGTTGGATGGGCCCCCAAACCGATCTGAACACTGTGAGAATTTCTTGCCCATACCGGGTTTCGAACCCCCAAGTCTTCAGCCATCCAACCTCATAGCCCAGTCGCTATACCGACTGAACTATCGTGGATCCCCTTTAGATTTCCCAGTAAACTTGAAATCCGTCACTAATTACGGAGCAATTATAATGCTTACTGGACTTTCACCAGATATCATTACCCGCTTCACACGAGCCTGCTATTGGCCCATGCTCTGAGCCCTACGAATCCAGTCCGACATCCTCACACCAAGTTCCTTTAATGTGAAACAAAACGCAAAGCTATCCCTGTAACAGGCCGGGGAGGCCCATAGGTTTGTGAGACGTCGAGGCTCCCACATTTTGTAGATAATCGGCTCACAGATGGCGGTGAGATTGTCGACCTTAAGCGCCGGCCGGCCTTTACCCCCAGGAAGATTCCTGGTACTCATTTTTGTTAGAGGCTGACTCGAAACCGGAGTTATATTGCTGCTGGAAGGATTAGCGAAAATGAAAATTCCAATGACCCCATCGGAAAAAGAACCCGCGACCTGCCGGCTTATAACACAGTGCCGCAACTAACTACATTCTACTATTGCAGTAGACAGTGACAATACTGTCAAAGGTGAGTATAGATTTCGGTCGCTTCTCGAACACTGGGATCGTATGTAAGATTTGAGGCTTTCACGGCGGTGACTATGAAGAAAGCAGTCTTCTGGGATTTGGCACCGTGTATAAGTGGTGTTAACCGACGTTTCGGAGGAACGTATCGCCTCCATCTTCAGGGTAGAAGAAAAAGTATAAGAAATCTGCAAGCGACAAGACCGTGAGAACGGTAAAAGCAGTCTGCTTTACCGTTTCTCACGGTGTTGTCGCTTGCAGATTTATTATACTTTTTCTTCTACCCTTAAGATGGGGGCGATACGTTCCTCCGAAACGTCGGTTAACACCACATATACACGGTGCCAAATCCCAGAAGACTGCTTTCTTCACTGGGATCGTAGTTTCGATTCATATTTGTGACATGGATGTGTATATATGTGATTCTCCTTTTTTCCGTATTGTTCTGTAGGTTGAAACCCGCGATGGGCCGGTATCCCTTCCAGAGATTCCTGCAAACGGCCTCTAAGATTCGTAGTTTCAGAAATTAATTTCAATAGGAACAGGTGAGAGGTCCTGTTCTGTAAAAGGAAGAAGAAAATAGTATTGGAATTGGAATAGCTCAGTCTGTATAGTGACTAAGCAAGTAATTCTGAGTCTTTTATATATTGCACCCTGCCGACATGTTGAATAAATTATAATCCCGCCCAACTGACCTAATCCTTCCAGTCGCACTATGGCCCTGAGGTCGACTCAGCCTCTAACAGAAATGAGTACCAAGAATCTCCCTGGGGGTAAAGGGTGGCCGGCGCATAAGGTTAACAACCTTACCGCCATCTGTGAGCCGACCGTCTAGAAAATGTGGGAGCCTCCACGGCCCGTTACAGGGATAGCTCTACTTTATTTTTAACGTTACCAGCAAACCTTGTGACGTTCCATCGGGGGGATGAGTCTCACCGGTTGAGAAACAGCGTTTCAGAGGACATGGTTTTAAATTTATTTCAAAGCCCCTTTCACCCGGAATTGTGAAGATGCCTACGTCAACACACGTTGGGAGAGGAGATGTGGGAAGCTTAACTTCTGCCTCAAATATAAACAGATTCTCCCCGGAAACAAATTCCACAACAAAAAGAATTCCTCTCCCCTTCAGACTTTTCAGTTCTCCCCCTTCTTAAGTAAAAATAATCAGTAATTCGTTTTTTTTTCTTCATAGTCCTGCGTGCTCGACTTTCATCACCCCGACACCACTACCGAGTAAATACAAGGGTTGTTTATTGTTGCAAATAATTAACTTGTGTAAAACAGGGGTGAAGTTACGCGTGGCATAGCTTCACCCTAGAAAACTAAACACACTCGTATTGACTGCCTCATCCTCTTACGAATGTACTGTCCCGGAGACGAAATGACAGGAACACGTACCACGCGTTAAAGATATGCGGTAGCGTGGTTGGTTGACGCATTATGCTACAAGCCGGAAGGATGCGGGTTCGATTCCGGATGCGATCACTGAAATTTCATTTGAGTTAATCCTTCCAGCCGTACTACTGCTTTGAGGTCGACTCAGCCTCTAACAGAAATGAGTACCAGGAATCTTCCTGGGGGTAAAGGGCGGCCGGCGCGTAAGGCTGACAATCTTACCGCCATCTGTGAGCCGATTGTCTAGAAAATGTGGGAGCCTCGACATCTCACAACCTTATGGGCCTTCACAGCCGGTTACAGGGATAGTTACATATATAAATTGTAATCGGAGAATCTTAAGCAAAGAGATCATATGAGAAACGCAGTCAAGTCGATCCCATGGTGTAATGGTTAGCACTCTGGTCTCTGAATCCAGCGATCCGAGTTCAGATCTCGGTGGGACCTATTTTGGCCGCGCCATAACTCAAGCGGTTAGTCGCTGGCTTCCCACTGCGGCTGCCCAGGTTCGAGCCTGGATCTGATCAAGTGGGATTTGTGGTGGACAAAGTGGCGCTGGGGTACGTTTTCTCCGAATACTTCGGTTTCCCCTGCCAATCTTCATTCCACCAAATTCACCATCATCATAATCACCCGGGGTAGGTACAATAGGCCAATCAGAGGCCGACGTGCCAAGTGGACCCAGCTGAACCCCCCCCCCCCCATGCTAATTAAAGAAAAACGCAGTCAAAAAGAGTTGGGATAGCTCAATCGATACAGAGACGTACTCCAGGCTGGACGGCTGGGGTTCTGTTCCCGTTAGGGGCAAAACGTTTCTTTTCTTCTTCACAGCATCCAGACCGGCTCTGGGCTCCACCTAAACTCCTATCCACGCGGCGCGGTGGTACCGAGTATTAAAACATAAGAATAAAAGTGAAAGTTGACACGAAGGCATCGCACCTAATTTCCCAAATGTGGATGTCCGTTGCAGAGCAAATGAAATGTATTGTTACTTGGTAGAACGCTGATAGTTACTCAATACTGTACGGCAACGACAACTGTCTGACCGATAGAGCCAAATTCGAGAAAACTGACGTTTCGTTTTTGGGTACCTGGCGCGCGTAATGTCACCTTCCTTAAATATACCGCCTATGCAGTATGGATATGCTGTCCACAAGTTACTGAAATGTGATCAGCGTTGTTACATCCGTTTTCGAGAAAAAGCCATTCTGTGTTTTGGGGCCCATTTGATTTTCCCTTACTTTTGGAGCCAAAGTGTTCCCATTCAGTGGACTCCGATCTTGAATGGATAAACTCTTAAGCAGCGAACAAATAAACTCCGTCAAACCGCTTACGCGCTAGCGAGGCGCACATCAGTACATACATATATACGCGCATGCAACACGCAATTATACGGACAGAGAGACAGCAGGCGTTCCCGAGACAAGTTATTCGTGTTCAAGGTGTCTGAAAACATGTAAATCTGTCAAAATTGCTCACTAAAACAACATTTTAGCCTCTGTACTATGTACATAAGCAAGAAAACATACAATTTCCCTTAAGCTCTACAGCCCTTTGGACCTTGATCACTTTTTCAATTTCATAATCGTATACACAGTTGGTCCGAGCGGTCTAAGGCATGCATTGTCTTCGGTCGCTTGGAAACCGGGATCGTGGGTTCGAATCCCACTCAGGGCATGGATGTTTAGTTTGTGTGTGTGCGTTAATCTGTGTTTGTGTGCAGGTAGAGGCCTTGCGACGAGCTGATCACCCGCACAAGGAGTCTTACCGAATGTGTAAGATCTAGAAAAGTGAACGGAGAAGTTCATGGAGGTAGGCCTAGGCCCACTGGGGCTGTAGCGCCAAGGAAAAAAAAATACACAGTAGGTAGGACTCCTTGGACGAGGGATCAGCCCGTCGCAAGAACATCAGAAACACAAAATAAACGCACATGGGCATCCATGCCTAGAGTGGGATTCGAACCCAGTAACCCAGCGTTTGAGCAGGCGAAGACCGTTCATGCCTTGGGCCGCGCGACGAATTACGTATCACGCCATGAAAACGTATAGAGGGGTGGAGGTATGGTTTCAAATATTCGTGAGCGGTAAATTTCACTACACGGATGTTTTATAACCGGGAAAAGAGTCCACCGGTGGCCGGTGGATAAGAAGTTGAGTGGGCTCCGGAGTTACGTATTTTGTGGAGATGAAAAAAAATCTTTTTACTCCAGAGAACAGAACCTCGATTCTTCCGCCATCCAGCCCGTAGCCTACAGCATTGTTCTCAGCTGGTGGAGCTTGATGGTCGGTTGGATGGAACGTGAGGCCTCGGAAATAAAACTGTTGTAATGATTAATATTAAAATTACACACTGAAAACATTTAAAATACACTTCTTGAAAAGGATTAGCTTAGAATTTACTGTGATGAAATTACGTATTCTCTTAAAATATAAAGGTTCTGAGAAGAACTAATTTGCATACTTTCCTTTGATAGGACACGGACCGCATAGAAAATGACGCGTCCCGCAGTTCTATTCTAGCGTGTATTCTTTAACGCGGGACCGTGCTTACTGACCCATGGACGAGCATCCAATGGAAGGATACGCTTAACCTTGCTGTTGCCTTGCAACGATATGAAGGATACACATACATACGCATAAACTGATAGGAGGGATTTATGAAGTACGCCGTTGAGATGGTCTCGGATGTCATGATATACATGTCAAGTTTCATGATATTGGTTCAGGTATTCAAAAGCTGACACGAGGGGGTACACCGACAGCCTGCAGATCGTATAAGCCTACTACAGGAAGCCAGGCTAAAAAGGACGGGTATGCGACAAGATTAAGGGGTTGAAAATTGCTGCATTACACGACGAGACGACAAATGTTGGCACTCTGGCAATTTGGTGCCAATGTTTCCAAAACTAAACATCTCCATGAAGACAAGTTTCATTACAATGTTCACAAGATTGCGCCTCTCTTGAGCCAGTTCAGTCCAGTCCTCAGTCCCACACTCTATTTCTTTACGATCCATTTTAATAATATCTTTCCATCTATACTGAAGTTCCCAAAACAGTCTCTTCTTTTCAGATTTTCAGACGATCACCACTTAAATCAGTGTTTCCATGAGTCTTTACATTTTTTTTATAGAAATTACACATTCTGTTTGATAATTATCTCGTTTAGAGTCTCCTTTAAATACGTTTCGCAATACACTGAAATAAAAAAAAATACAGGTCCCACCGAGATTTGAACTCGGATCGCTGGATTCAGAGTCCAGAGTGCTAACCATTACACCATGGGACCGACGCAGTCGGCGTTCTTCAAGAGTCGTAATCCATATACCCAATGACGTAACTACAGTGACCTGTGAATTATTGGTTTCATCTGTTAGATGTAACTGATCTTCATATTAAAAAGTTTTTCTATTATTTCTGATTATGTGCTTCTATTTTAAAAAATTTAACCGTTTATTCTGATGAGATTACTGCCTGACTGTGGCAGAACTCATATAAGGATTAATGATTGCCTGTGGTTTTATATTTTCTCCTTGTCAAATGGTGGGGGGAGCACACCGTAGCATTGTTGGTTGAGACACTATGCTAGAAGCCGGAAGGTCGCGGGTTCGATTCCCGATGAGGTGGAATTTTCAATTGACCAAATCCTTCCAGTCGCGCTATGGCCCTGGGGTCGACGCAGCCTCTAAAAGAAATGAGTACCAGGAATCTTCCTGGGGGTAAAGGGCGGCCGGCGCGTAAGGCTGACAATCTCACCGCCATCTGTGAGCCGACTGTCTAGATAATGTGGGACCCTTAACGTCTCACAACCCTATGGGCCTCCATGGACTGTTCCAGGGATAGTTTTATCTTCACCTTGTGAGTTTCGCAAATTACGTGAACACATCATCTGAAATAGTTACAGAAGACTGACAGACCCTCACACACACTCAACGAGCCCTTCTTGAGAAGCTGCCAATTGTGCAGCTACTGAAGAACTTCCCAGCATTTTATGGAACCCGAAGGTTCATTACCGTGTTCACAAGAGCCCTCCACTGGTCCCTATCATGAGCCAGATCAATCCAATCCATAACATCCTATCCTACCTCTCTAATATCCATTTTCAAATTGTCCACCGACCTATATCTTGGTTTTCCCCATGGTTTCTTTCCTTCTGGTTTTCTCACCGATATCCTATGTGCATTCCTCTTCTCCCCATTCGTGCTACATTCCCTGCCCATCTCATCCTCCTTGACTTGATCATTCTAATTATATTTGGAGATGAGTACAAGTTATGAAGCTCCCATTATACAGTTTTCTGCAACCTCCCGTCACTTCACCTCTCTTTGGTGCAAATATTCTCCTCAACAACCTGTTCTCAAACACCCTCAGTCGATGTTCCTCTCTTAATGTCTTAGACCAAGTTTCACACACATACAGAACCACAGACAAAATTATAGTTTCGTATATTCTGATTCTTATGTTTATAGACAGACGAGAAGACAAAAGCTTCAGGACTGAATGGTAGCAAGAATTACCTGAGTTCAATCTCTTCTTAATTTCCTCCTGAACCTGATAGACTTTAGGTTACATTTATTAGGGACAGTTGTCATCTGACTAAGCTTAAGATGTTAAGAACGCTATTTACTTATGTGAATATGAAAATGTAACTGCCAGTTTTACAATAAAAGTAAAGTAAAGCTATCTCTGTACCAGGCCGTGAAGGCCCATAGGGTTGTGAGACGTTGAGGGTCCCACATTATCTAGAAAATCGGCTCGAAGATGGCGGTAAGGTTGTTAGCCTTACGCGCCGGCCGCGCTTTACTCCCCAGGAAAATTATTTAATTAATTCCTGGTACTCATTTTTGTTAGAGGCTGAGTCAACCCTAGGGCCCTAGTGCGGCTGGAAGGATGAGGTCCAATAAAAAATATCCAATGACCTCATCGGGACTTGAACCCGCGACCCTCCGGCTTGTAGCATTTACATTATCTAGTTTAATTCTTAACTACCTCTTTCGTTGTTCTACCCATGTCGGCGACTCTTTCTGGAAGAAACAGTGCTACAATTTAAAGTGAAGTTTATACCACAGTCATAAATCATTTCTCATTGCTCTCCTTCTCTCATTCACTTTTAGTACATTTTCTCTTATGCATCTATTCTTTGGGCTCTCAAGTGGTCCTTTCCTACATGGATTCCTCCTACAATGTGTGGGTCTTACACCTCATCCATTCATGCTACATTTCCCTCCGCCCCATCACATCTTCACTAAGTTGGTCACACTGATAATAGCTGGTGAATAGTAAATATATGTGAAGCTGCATATTGTGTAATTTTCTCTATTATTCTCTTAAACTCTGATTAAAATATTATCTTCAGCACATTAACGTTACGTAGTCTAAGCTACTGGTATCTTCGTTAAGTAAATCACAAAAGAAATTCTCAACGCTCCCAATTTGTGTTCATCCCTGAGGGTAAGAGACTAAAATTTTATATTCATCACTCACGGAGCTGAGCCCTTCTTGAGACGCTACCAATTCTACAGCTACTCAAGAATTTCCCAGGATTTTATGGAACCCGAAGGTTTCATTACCGTGTTCACAAGAGAGCTCCACTGGTCCCTATCCCCAGCCAGATCAATTCAATCCATACCATTCCATCTTATCTCTCTATGATCCATTTTAATATTGTCCACCCACCTACGTCTTGGTTTTCCAAGTGGTCTCTTTCCATCTGGCTTTCTCACCAATATCCTATACGCATTTCTCTTCTCCTCGTTCGTGCTACATGCACTGCCCATCTCATCCTCCTTTACCTGATCGTTCTAATCATACTTTTGGAAGAGTAAACGTTACTACAAAACAGTACGTAAACTTAAGTTTTTGTGTTATATATTTTAATCTTTAATTTTTAAGATCCGTGATGAGCTCAGAAACTAGCATAGAATTTATTAGTGCTGTCAGGCCTCAGATATTATCCCGGTATTACTACCGGACAGACTAAATTCGGGACATTTATACTATTTCAAATCTTTGGTCAATTGGAAGAAAACTTCATGTGCACAACACTGATCTAACTGTCGTATCTCCCACTTACAACGTCCATGTCAGGACACGACCCACGAACTAACTGCTCCCCTATCGCAATCCACATTTCTCTTGCAGGTGGACCACAAGCTTTCCTGCAAAGTCTGTCAGAAAGCCATGTTAAATGCTGTATGGTTGTGAGAAGAAAAGGAAGCACTGTTATAACTCAGATACGTAACTTGAAACCTGACAACCAAGATTTGCAGGTGTGTTATGTTCAAGCACTGTTTTAATATCGTGTTAACCTCATACAGGTTTCTTCAATTGACTTCTGTCCACTCGTATGGTGCCAATGCATATGGGTTTTCTTCGTTATTACTAGATCCAACACAAGTCATTCTAATTTACCTTACTACGACGTAACCAACAGTAAACTATTTGTACATGAATCAGAATATTATTTACGCCTAATCGTCAAAATGTTTGAAACTAACCAGTAAATTAGCATTAGCAACATCCGTGTTTAATTTGTATCACGTCCGGACCATAACCAAAAACAAGCCTGCATGTAAGCTATCGCTCTGAATATCAGACGTACGTGTAGGTTAATGCTACAATTACAGTATCTTACCTTGCTTCCTGAATCTCCAAACGAAGATGCACTTGAAGCAATTAAAATGAACACAAGATTACGTATTATCTTCATTCACACAAACGTAAAGAAATATTAATGCACAACACCAAATAACCTCCTTCCCGCGTACCCGTACACATTGGAGATTGACGCGCGATCACGCGGTAACAAATCAAAGCAGCGCTCATCCATGGCCTTTTTTAAATTGTATACGGAGCTTTATTCATGTGTAATGCATCCCTGCCTAATCCCAACAACAGCTAGTTTACGTTGGAGCTACTATTTATTAAATTAATACATTCATGAACACAATATTAATTTCTATTCATAAAAACCTTTCAGGTATTGTTGTTTAGCTGTACAGCGTGTTGTATAATGTGTTGTCTTGAGTTGAAAGCTATTTGGGGAAGAATATAACGCACTACAAATTGACTAAACGAACAAAAATATGACTATTTAGTAGATGCTGAGAAAATTATAGAAACTCCATTTATAAAATCATATAGGAGAAACTATTTATAGCGAAAATATCCCACAAGAATGAGCTAAATACTCATAGTAGTGCCACTTTATGTAAAAGAAAAATAGCAACGTACTGTGAGCAATATATTGGCCTAGTCTTAAATATTAACACTCTTTGAGCATGCTTAGAAATTTATGAAAAGAAATATGACAGAATGGATGTGTATTTGTCATCATCAGTAATCTGTCAAGACGACAGGTCCGCAATCTCTTCCAAAACAATTCCTCCACTTAATGCGATCTAGAGATTTCTCCTTCAAATGACAGTATCCTCTTCTGTCCCCAAGGTCATCCAGCATCTTCTTACGTCTTCTTCCTCGTCTTCTTGTCACTTCTATCCGTCCCTCTATCTTTCCTTCAACAACTTCTTTTAGAAGGCAGTTTCTGCGTAAAACATGACCAAACCAATTAGCCTTCCGTTTTCTTATTTCGTGTAGGATATTCCTCTGCTCACTGACTCTAATTAAGACTTCTTCATTTCTCACATAATCGGTCCAACTGATCTTCTCCATCCTTCTCCAAAACCACAGTTCAAAACTTTCCAGATGTTTCTGATCTACTGCCCTAAGTGTCCATGTTTCAGCCCCATACAGAGCTATGCTCCAAATGTAGCATTTCACTAGTTTCTTCCTCAAATTTAAGTCCAATTTGCTGGTAAAAAGATTCTTCTTCTTGCTAAATGCAGCTTTTGCCATGGCAATCCTGGATTTAATTTCACTAGTACACCTAGCATCACCATATACCATCGGTCANGACGCACGTGCACGAGTAATGTGGACGTGTCTTAAGGTATGCACTGTTTTCGCTCGCTCGGAAGCCGGGATCGTGGGTTCGAATCCCACTCAGAGCATGGATATTTGGTGTGTGTGTGTGTGCGTTTTTCTGTGTTTGTGTTGTTCTGTGTTTAGGTAGAGGCCTTGTTGCGACGAGCTAATCACCGGTCCAAGAAGTCCTACGGTCTGTAAAATGAAACTGAAAATCAGAGGCCAGGGCTCAAGAGGGCTGTAGAACCAGCGAAAAAAATTCACCTAAAGAAACATACATGAGACCATGCCGTCTGTTAAACTTTCACGCCATCCACCTCTCCAGCGGTCGTTCTTTTTTTTTTTTCTAGGCCTACATGCTGTTCTTTTCCATTCTTCCTATATTGTGTTTCCAGTTCGTTAAATTTGTTTACGTTTGACTATGTCTTATGTACTTAATTCAAACTGTTTTAACTGCTTTAATCAACAACGTGAGGTGGTTAGTCTTCTGACAGGACTTGAGGACGGCAACTGTATATGGAACCAGTTAATATTACGGTACATTTTATTGAAACTGGTGTCAGTTTTGCCAACATAATTGTTGGCAAATATGTAAAGTTTACCTTGCGCTTAATTATTTAAGCACTATGCCATGAATACATATGAAGGAGTGGACGTATAAATCCGCCGGTCACGGTAGCCGAGCGGTCTAAGGCATGCACTGTCTTCGCTTGCTCGGAAGCCGGGATCGTGGGTTCGAATCCCACTCAGGGCATGGATGTGTGTGTGCGTTTTTCTGTGTTTGTCTACAGGTAGAGGCCTTGCGACGAGCTGATCATACACCGTATGTGTAAGATCTAGAAAAACCGAAGTGAACGGAGTTCATGGAGGTAGGCCTAGGCCCACTGGGGCTGTAGTGCCAGGGGATGGGGATGTATAAATCCACCATTCTTGACCTCCGTGTTAGATGAAGATGAGTGGTCAGCTTCACGCCCCGGTTGCTTTACTCAAGGGAATGAACCCCCGGTACCCACTGGATAGGAGGATGGGTGGGGCCCAGAGCCGGTCTGGACGCTGTGGAGAAGAGAAAATGTTACCCCTACCAGGAATCGAACCCCGGCTGTCCAGCCTGTACCCGCCTTTATGCCGACTCCTTGCCAATAAAACTGTTACCAAGGAAATGTTGTATCATCTACATTATAGGCCTAAAGTGTTGAATGAGAACTAACTGTAAACAAATATGAAATTTGCTCGTGACAGAATTCGAGTTGTATTAAGTCTTCCTTGGCGACTGAGGAAAACCACGAATAAACTCAGCATAAATTATTTCAGGGTAAAAAATCGGCCTCTTAATCTGCAGCATTTGACGTGGAACCTGTTAACAACTCAAGTGTGACATTATCAAAGACGGCATTTGACTCTATGCAGCTTGCATCACAGAGCCAGAGCGCTGGAACCAGAAGCACATCTAGCGCGGAAGCGACAGTTGTGGGACGGCTGACGTCTATCAATTCTCGTTTCGAATGTAATGACAAGCGAGTAAATGAATTTAAGCTGCCATTTCAGGATTAATCAGAAACACTGAAGAGCTGTCAGGATTACGATTTCTTATGTCTTTAGAGACGCGAACGTCTATCGGTTTATTACATTGAAATTTCAGCTCGTTTTATGTAATTTAAGACAGTACGTTTCATGGATATTTGTCCATTGGAATGTGAGCAGACCTTCCGTTGAGGTGAGCAGACCTTCCGTTGAAGTGACCATCCACCTATAGCACCGCGCATCCAAAGGTATAATATCTCAGAATTAATTCTGTGTTGTAGAACATAGTCCGTAAAATTAGAACCAAACGGAAAACCGAAGGTAATTTCAGCTGCCGCTCTCATGGAAAAAAAAGAGAAGTAGTCGTGAATTCTCTTAAGAACTCCTAGCGTCTGCGATGCTCTTAAGTAATACCAGCTGAAATGTCAGGTAACAAAACAACATGAAGTAGCATTAAAAATATGCAACTTCTTTAAAAAATAAGAAATATAGCTCTGCAAAAATATTCAGCTATTCTCATAAAATGTCAAGAGAAATACTGCCAAGTGCCGACCGCTGTATCAATGTACCATTGTCGTAGAAAATAATAATATTTAAGTACCGTGGGTTCGATTCGCTCCTTATCGATTATTTATGAAATGCTTTCTCGTATAAAAGCAATACAATAAATTTAAAATGATGGCTAATATATTTACAACAAAATTTAAGAGAAAAGACGAAACAGTTAACACCCGTCGCGAATGACAGAAGAGTGTAAGCAAACACGTTTGGTGATGAAACAGGTGAGAAACAAATTTACAACGTTCAATAATGCAGTAAAAATAAAAAACGTAAAGCTATGCCTGTACCAGGCCGTGAAGGCCCATAGGATTGTGAGACGTTGAGGGTTCCACATTATCTAGACAATCGGCTCAAAGATGGCGTTGAGGTCAGCCATAGGCGCCGGCCGCGCTTCACTCCCCAGGAAGATTATTTATTTAATTCCTGGTACTCATTTTTGTTAGAGGCTGAGTGAACCCCAGGGCCTAGTGCGGCCGGAAGGATTAGGTCAATTGAAAAAAATCCAATGACCTCATCGGTATTTGAATCCGCGACCTTCCGACTTATAGCATAGTGCCTTAACCACTAGTAGTGAGGCAAAATGCGGTCAATACAAGAAGGGACTATAGGATTGCATGAGTGCCGGTAGGGTCTACGATAATCCGAAATTGTAATCTGCTGTTAATTTTTTTGTGACTATGCGGGTTTCATATTCACACAGAAAAATTTAATTAGAGTACTTCCCTTATTTTTAAAGGCTTATAATATCACCTTGCTGTCTGTGTGTGTCTGTGCATCTTTGTATCCCTCTGAGCACCCTTAATTATTTCGTTTTCTGTGCGGTCCGTGTCGTATCATTTGTTTTCGACATGGAGCGTGTCGTATCATTCGTTTTCTATGTGGTCCGTGAAGTATCAAAGGAAACTAGGCGAATAGTTCTTCCCGAACTTCTTGTTTATATAGTGTCTATTGTCTATATTAAAGGATAAACGACGTTTCGGAGGATGAGTCATCTTCGGGCAAAATGGATGTGTCAAGTACATAATTAATGGAATCTTCTTGATGAAGCTACCCCACATAAGCAGCTACCCCAAGCCTGGTTCTGGACGCTGTGAAGTAGAAATAATTCTCTTGCCCCTGTCTTGAATCGAAACCCGATTCCTCGGTCTCAATCCCATCAATATATGTTTATTAACACTTACTTTTGAGGCCGCGCCACAGCTCGAGCGGTTAGTCGCTGGCCTCCCACCGCGGTGGCCCGGGTTCGCTCAAGTGGGATTTGTGGTGGACAGAGTGGCGCTGGGGCAGGTTTTCTCCGAGTACTTCGGTTTCCCCTGCCAATCTTCATTCCACCAATTGCTCCACAATCACCCACACTTATCATCTGGGGCTGGTACAATAGGCCAGAAGTGGTCGCAGTGCAAGGGACTTAGTCCCACCCCACTAGCAATAAAAAAGCACTTACTTTTAGGTAGTCAGTAAGTTAGTCGCATAGGCAATCAATTATTCCGTCATTCATTTATTTTTTATCGTTTAATAATCAGTTAAAGGTGAAATTGTTCTTGCGCTTAACTAATTAAGCACCACGCCATGAAAGCGTATGGGGAAGTGAATGTATGATCCACTTTGCTTGACCTCGGCACTAGATGGTTGTAAGCAATTAGCTTCACGCCACGGCCTCTTTAGCCACAGGGAAAGAACCTCCGGTACCCAATGGACAGGATGGTCTACGTCAGTCTGAACGCTGCGGAGAAAACTCTTGCACTACCAGGAATCGAACCCAGGCCGTCGAACTCGTAGACCGTATCTAGTATACCGAATGAGCTACCCCTGTTTTCTATTAGTCATTTACGAATTTCTGTATTTATAAAGACATTTTGAGGAGAAAATGCTATAATAATTTCGTAAATCTTATGATGATCTAACAGGCCACCGTGGTATATGAGGCCAAGTTTTTGGATTTCGTGTCTTATGCTTTTTAAAGTTTCGCACAACTAAAGCTATTTGAAATCTGTAAAGAACGTAGATTTGGATAGGGGAGAAGTAGCCTCATCAATGCTCTAACGTTAAGCACGGACTGTGGTGTGTGTACCCAGAACGAGAGGCCTTGGATTTCCCATCTGAAATGCATGAAATTGCCGCGCCAAGTGGGAACAGTCCGAATTCCGAGACTCAGGTGTGACTGGAGGCTCCAGCTGAGACCATGAACGTTGCTTCATGTTGCCATGGTGATCAAATTGGGAAGGATGAGACAGGCTTCACATGTGTACCCGATTCGTGAAGGAATTAGGGCATACGTCATCATGGCTGGTAAACCTCAAGGCAAGAAATAATTAGGGAAACTTGGGCATAAATATTATTACGGAAACCTGATATTTTCGGCGTGAGACATAGTTCTCACTGCAGCGATACTGATGGTTACCGAATCCCTGTATGTGACGCCGTGTAGCCTAGTAAATGTTATGGACGTGTCGTAGGAACGTGCTGTCTCCATTTTCAAAGTAAGAGATGAAAGTCTAAAACATCTGTGAAGATGTATTACCATTATAGTGACGCACATTGTTACGTCATTGTTATGAAGTTGATAGATTCATTTTTATTAGGCGTAATTTCTTCATTCTTAAAAAATGAATTCAAGCTTATGCGATCTCCAGCCTGTCTCTGTATCCCCCCCCCTCATCAGCTTTTGAATATCTGAACCAGTCTTTATGAAACTTGGTATGTACGTCATGGCAACTGAGCGCAGCTCAGCAGCGTATTTCGTAAGTCGCGCCCATCAGTCTGTGTGTCTCTGTGTGTACCCCTATCGTTGCTAGGCAACGGAACGGTAAAAACATTACCGCGACAAAAAATGACACGCAACAATAAAAGAACTGTTTGAGGCGTCGTTTTCTACGCGGCAATGAAAGTAGGCGATTAGTTCATCCCAGAACTTCTTGTTTAATACAAACTGGAGCCAAAATTGCTATACTGGAAATATCGTTAATCCTACAAGACACAAGGTTGACTGTACAATGTAAAAGTTACACTGAAAGATGTTTTACACAAACTTTACCGACATTTGTGCGTACACAGTGGCTGCCAGGAGGTGCATATGTGCTAAGTATGCTAGAGGCGGCCGATCATTGCGGCCTCGCGGTCTAAGACATGAACAGCCTTCGCCCGCTCGAATGCAGACATTGTGGGTTCGAATCCCACTAGAGGCATGGATGTCTGTGTGCGTCATTCTGTGTTTAAGATGTTCTGTATGTAAGTAGTGGGCTTGCGATAGGACTGACCCCCATCCAAGTAGTCTTACAGACCGTGTATGGCTAACTCCAAGGAGCTGAGCTCTTCTTGGGAAGCCACCAGTCAAGCAGCTTCTCAAGAATTTCCCAGCATTCTATGGAACCCGAAGGTTCATTACCGTGTTCACAAGAGCCCTCCATTGGTCCCTATCCTGAGCCAGATCAATCCAGTCCATAGCACCTTATCATAGCTCTCTAAGATCCATTTTAATATTACTCACCCACCTACTTTTTGGTCTTCCTGTTAGACTCTTTCCTTCTGGCTTTCCCACCAATATACTATACGAATTCCTCGTCTCCCCATTCATGCTACATTCCCTGTCCATCTCATCCTCATTGACTTGATCATTATAATTATACTTGGAGAAGAGTACAAGTTATGAGGCTCCTAATTATGCAGGTTTCTCCAACCTTCTGTCACTTCATTTCTCTTCGGTCCAAATATTCTCCTCAACACCCTGTTCTCAAACACCCTCAGTCTATGTTCC
Organism: Cryptotermes secundus; assembly: GCF_002891405.2. NCBI lineage: Eukaryota > Metazoa > Arthropoda > Insecta > Blattodea > Kalotermitidae > Cryptotermes > Cryptotermes secundus. The sequence goes on along the minus strand of NW_019742555.1, from coordinate 464,465 downwards.
TCCTTAATGTCAGAGACGAAGTTTTCAACACCCATACGAAACAACAGGCAAAATTATAGTTTTGCCTATTCCATTTTTATGTTTTCAGACAGCAGACGAGAAGACAAAAGGTTCTGGACTGAATGGTAACAAACATTGCCCGAATTCAATCTCCTCTTAATTTCCTCCTGAATCGGGTTTTGATTTGTTACTGTCGTTCCAAAATATTACAGAGTGTGTGTAGGATTACGCAACAAGGGGCTGTAGAGACGGTCAGTCCTCAGTGCAGTGTGCAGTAGGGAAATCTTACAAGACGCAGAGGACACGTCTCATTGGCGACACATCTAAGCAGAGGATGTGACGTCACAATGTAGCGCCGTGGGAAACCAGTAAGTCTCACAGCAGCGGAAATAAGAGCGGTCAGATACTGTAATTTGACTGGACTGCTGCTGTTATTACTAATGTCGCTCTCACGGTGGACGTAGAGTCGATACATGCAAACACACACACACTTTCCAGCCGAACCATTGCAGCCTCCTCTTTTTGTAATAACGTTGTCTGTATAGCTACTAGCTACGGTCTGGAATGCAGAGGGATCAGGGTTCGAATCCCGGTAGCAGCACAAATTTTCTCCTCTCCACAGCGTCCCGACTGTCCCTGGGGTCCACCCAGCCTCCTATCCGATAGGTACCGGGGGCTCTTTGCCTGGGGGTAAAGCGGCAGAGGCGTGAAGTAGACCAATCACCTCCAACTAGTGCCGAGGCCAATAATACGTGGATCTATCTATACATCCACTCCCCCATACGCCTTCATGGCCTAGTGCTTAGTTAGTTAAGTACACGGACAACTTTACCTTCTACTCTTCGGGTGGTGAGAGCCTCAGTGCATTATAAGAGCCTGAGATGAGAGAAGTGTAATCAGAATTGGTAGAGGAAACCGATGTGCTCGGAGAAAACCTGCCCCAGTGCCACAATAAATCCAATATGAAATGAACTGCATTTGAACCCGAGGCGCCGCGGTGAGAAACCGACGACCAATCGCCTGGGTTAGGGGACAGTGACTCAGCCCTCAGTACGAAAGTCTGGCATTGCCTGCTGTCCATAGGCTGAACTGATATAAGCAGACAAATATATTTTCGCATAATTATAAATTTTAAATTAACTTATATGTTATGTTTTTGGAGTAAGGATACACCTACGACAGTATCAGTAAGGAAAAAAAAAGGTACAGTTGTCCCTGTACTTAACTAATTAAGCTCTACACCATGAAGACGTATGGGGAGTGAGTGTATAAATCCACATATAACTTTATTTTTCCGTCACAACACAACAACTACGGAGTATCAAGGTCAATACCCAGCTATGCCTCACTACATGTATAAATCCACGTTTTCTTGACCTCGCTCATTAGACAGAGGTGAGTGGTCAGCTTCATGTCCCGGCCGCTTTGCCCTCGAGGAGCCCCCCGGTATCCATTGGATAGGAGGCTTGGTGAACCCTAGAGCTGGTCTGGAAGCTGGGGAGAAGAGAAAATTCTTGACCCCACCGGGATGCGAACACCGACCCCTCAGTCGTCCAGCCCGTAGCCAGTAGGTATACTGACTGCGCAAGCCCGGACCTTACGACAGTATCAGTAACTGAACTAATTGTGTTGAATCGTAGGAAGATTAATGAACTGATAATAATATAGAAGGAAACCATCTTAGCTTAATCGAGGGACTGCCATGGCATTTTTCTGGCGGAAAACCAAGAAAATCCTCAGGATAGCCGATGTTTGTTCTGGCCGAGATTCAAACCGATAATCTCCCGTGTACAAGTTCCGAGCGTTACCGCTACTTCAGCCTGATCTGTATTTACGATATGTATACATATCCCTGAATATGAAGGAGGCAGATCCTCCAAAAGTTCGTGATTACCTACACGGCCTCACGTTTATTTCATGCTTAGGTCGGAGTGGAACAAAGAAGTGTGCCTAATAATATTTTTACGCTAAGCCATAATGATGTCAAAGAGTATGAGATGGGCAAGGCATGTAGCACTCATGAGAAGAGGAATGCGTACAGGATTTTGATGGGAAAGCCAGAAGAAATGAGTACAATAGAAAGACTTAGACGTAGGCAGGAGGATAATATTTAAATAGATCTTAGAAAGATAGGGTGGAGTGGTATGGACTGGATCTATCTGTTTAAGGATAGGAACTAGTGGAGGGCTCTTGCGAACACGTCAATGAACTTTCGGATTACATAAAATTGAAAATTCTTGAGTACATGAGTGACTGGAGGGTTCTCAAGAAGGATTCAGCTCTATGAAGTCAGTTAGTTAAGCCACAATGTAGGAAAAAATGGTAACGCCCAGGATGACATGGGTGGAAGATGCGGAGAATGATTGACGACAGCTGAAAGTAAAAAGAAAAATTAAGAAAGAGGACAATAGATGGATGGGTGTCTGTTACAGAAGAGGCCATGGTTCATAGACAATAGGAGAACCGTGGAGTAGGTACGTAAGTAACCAACCTCATGCTTCAGAGACATATGTCGAATTCATTTGTTTTAACGTTCGTTTGGGGATGTAAAAAACTTCCAACATTAAGTTTCGACCTAAAAAATTTGGGTTTAAGGGGTTCCGGAATATTTTAAACATTTTCTCCATATGGCAAATAGACCTGTGTTGGTATTTATAAAAATTATAAGTCTAATAAGGGCTAGGCAAATGCGTTTAGTAGGAAGAGTTTTTGGAAGGTGAAAAAAAGAGAAGTTTTTGTTGAAGTTCTGGCCCAGTTATCACCTGCCGGAGCTCACTCCGGCAATCACCAGTATCCGGTCGGTATGAACACGGAAGTACGGCATTTCAACCCTTCGGGGGGGGGGGCGAAAAAATCGTCCCTTCCGATACACAATTGAGGAACTTAAACAGGAAGGCACTTTTGCTCACACAGGTGTCAAAAAGTCACTGTTCGAATTCTCTTATCTGCAGTTACTGACTGCAAAAATGGCTTCAGTCATTACGTCCAGCAAGTCTGGAATTATAAACAAGGCAAAGCTTCCCTTGTGCTTATGAAGACGCATGGGGGAGTGGAGGTATACCTCCGGGCACTGTGGATTAGAAGGATACCAGTGACAGTAATCGATTCCCGATATGTTCGGCCTGTAGCCTAGTCACTATACTGACTGAGCTATCTGATCCTGAGTCAAATGAAATCAATCCGAATACATCCAAATTAAGACTCTCATTATTATTATTATTATCATTTATTCATTGAATATCACGTTAAGACATGTGGGGTGGGGTGGAATTATCGCTCCACGTCCCGGTCCCAATATCAATCTGCAAGCTGTGTAGAAGGGAATAATTTGTGCCCCAGCCGGGAATAGAACCCCAATTCTCCGGTCGTCCAGACCGTAGTCTAGTCACTGTACTGACTATGCTACCCTATCCCGAGTCAAACTTATTCAGCGCAAACCGTCCCACACAATATTATTATTGTCTCAATGATGACTTGTGTTGTCTCTGCCTGTGTATAAGTGTTTGTGTCCTCCTGTTTACTTTATAACTGGCGTTTTGGCTGTTGAATAAGGTCGTGAATGAACAAATAATTGAACTGGTTTATTCAGGACAGAATTTAGAATTAGAATGGATTAATTAAAATTAGACGAATACAAAATGAATTTTAAGAACGAAATAAAAAGAGATAAAATATCGGTACATTTTATTTTTTTTACTATTAAATCATATATCATAAAACGATTCTAAGAAATTGCTAGTTACAGTGCCATATCGGACATTTCTAGCCATTTTCTGTTCACCCCTACTCTGAGTAAGGTAAATTTGTCCCTGTGCTTAACTAATTAAGCACTACGCCATCAAGGCTTATGGGATAGTGGATGTATAGATCCACATTTTCTTGAATTCGGCACTAGCTGGAGGTAAGTGGTCAGCTTCATGCCCCGACCGCTTTACCCTCGGGGAATGAGTCCCCGATACTCATCGGATGGGAGGTTGGGTGGGCCTCAGAGCCGGTCTGAACGACGTGGAGATGGATCCTATCGGGACTCGAATTCCGACCTCTCGGTCGTCTAGCCCGTAGCCAGTCTCTATACCGACTGAGCTATTCCAGCTTCTCCCCTTACTCTGACTACGTCTTCACAAACCGTTATATCGATTAACAAGGACCAAGAAAAATTGCTCGATGACAATAAACAAATCAGTGACACGAAAAGACCAGAAAAGTATATATGATCTGTCAAAGATTGCAAGAAGGCTGGGGTGGGGGTAGGGGCGTATTATTTCGTATGTGACAGTCTCATGTCGGTTCCTTAAAGTGAGTCATACTGACATCTAGTGCGCAGTGAGGAGCCAACAGAGGAGGAAATGTGTCAAATGACAAGCAACGTCCACGCAGAATTACAAACCGACTTAACCTTAGACGGCAGGAAATTCTTCGGTGGTCTGCTATTCTTGCTGTTGCCATGGGCAAGAAAGAGGCGAGAACGTCATGTTTGTGTATTTCTCTTCGTATATATATTTTTCAATTTACTGATGTATTTATTGCAATTACTAGGGGCTACATTTCGCCTACTCTCCATCCAATCATAACATGCAGTACTGAAATAAAAAGGGTTTCAAGCTCCTCAAAATACATATCTTTAACGAAAATGATGGACGATAGCTGACGACAGAAAGACTACTCTTCATAAATCCACCTACTGGTAGTGTCGGTGTTACACGCATTCAGAGCGTGTTACGGCTGTCGGTGCACTGTTACCACAATCTGACGCAGCGTCATTACAATTTTGCTGTCTAGAGATAACATTGTTGGATTGAGGTCGACCCTGAGCCGGAACATGACCTCCTACAACGTCTGACAGAATCATTCTGACGTCACATCCATATTAATGCTGCAGCGTGGATATTTGAAACCATCAATAATGGATACGTGTACTCCGCTGAAGTACACTTTTACAATTGTATCTTAATGCATGAGTATGAACTAGTAAAACTGTGTCTGTAAAGTTGTGGGGGGAATACTTGGATTTAAGCAGGAAGACGTGATTCTGGAAGGCCATGAAGAAGACGGTTTGATGTTTGAGGGCGAAATGGGCTAACAAACTGAACCCTTGAAGATGATGATTCGGATTTAAGCAACACAGAAATAAGCTTTGTTCATTCACCCAATCTCCACCTTTCGCATCTTTGTCCCCCTTATCAATTCGTCAAAACACGTAGTCCCATCGTATCGAAATACTCGTATATCTCTTTTTTCTTCAAGAAGTGCAGTAACACTTTACACGGGCACTTTAATGTGATAATAATCATTATTGGAAATTACTTTCGAGACCTCATGCATCACCAGTCTACCGCCATGTCCCACCAGCTGCGGCACACTACTGTAACAAAACGTAAAGCTATCTCTGTAACAGGACGTGGGGGCCCATAGGGTTCTGAGACGTCGAGACTCACACATTTTCTAAGCAATCGGCTCACAGATGGCGGTAATGCTGTCAGCCTTACGCTCCGGCCACCCTTTAACCCCCACGAATATTCCTGTTAATCATTTCTGTTAGAGGTTAAGTCGACTGGAAGGATCAGGTCAAAGGAAGAATTCCATGACCTCGTCAGGAATCGAACCCGCGACCCTCCTGTTGTAGCATAGTGACACTACTGTGCTTGTTTCGATTGTCACTGATGATCTGATCATCTTCTGTCAGGTCTCCCAACACTTCTTTTTCCACCAGGTGTTACATTGCTCTCTTGGGCATTCTATCATCCTCCATCCTTTCCACGTCGGCTTTCCACTGCCTTCATTCTGTATTTCCCACTATTCTCCACATTTTTACCGAGTTGTGAGTTGCTTCATTCAACGCATGGTCCCCTAACCTGTAGCCATCACTTGGCCTCATCTTTTCAGAATTTACATTTCGTATCCAAACAGAAGGAGAGGTTTCACTGTCATTTGTGAAGTCTTAATTGAACACCCTTTGGTATACATTTACTGACTGTAGGCATGAATATGGTATAGGAAGACGGAACACATGGCGTTAATTGGGAAAAGAAACTTTGTTCATAAGAATATTGTCACGTGTGTGAGTGACTACAGATGAGGTTTGCATTGGTAAATGTATATACTGACCACTTACATATGGTAACTACAAGCACCTATTGCGCTATCGCTAATTCACACACTGTATTTCACTGCAGCGCGTAGTAAGTCTTCTCAGTCTGCAGTGTCTTCACCAGTCGTTGCTTGGTAACGACTTCCAACGGAGGAAGTTCCCTTTACTCTGGGTTCCCTCAGCTACCAGCTTCTAACAGCTGGCGGTCATCTCACACCAACCTCTTACTCTTCTGGTTGACTTCAACTCAACTAACTAAACTGCAGACCTGTCCTACCTATGTATATCAGCTCGGCACGGACCGCATACGAAGCGCCGCTCTTCATTGTTGTTCAATTGTTGCATGTTAGGAATCTGTTGCCTAGAAGCAGTGTTGTTTACTGGGACATTACTTAGCAACGGGCCTACATGCTACAGTATCGTTAAAGTGATTCAAGAGAAATAGTTTTTGAGAATTTAAATTAGTTAAAAATAGGAAAAAGTTAGATTTGTTTCTGAGCTCAGTTTAAGCATTAAAGCCATTAAGACATATGGGTAAGTTGAGGTATAGCTCAACATATTCTTAAACTCGGCACTAGATAAAGTTGTCAGCTTCACGTCCCGTCCGCCTTAAAGCCAGAGGAAAAACTCTAGGTACCTACTGACAACAAAAAGAACAAGTCTCAGAGTCTGGAAGGTGCGGAGAAAAAAAGTATGCCTTGCCCCTGTCGGTCATCGAACCAATAATCCTTAGTTAAATACGGACTGAGCTACGCCGGCTTCTCGAATAAAACGGCTTGTAGTACGTCACATAGGCTCTCTCGTCCCCCAGTCAGCAAACATCCTCTTCCGTCCGCAAGGCACCCCCAGTCACTGTTTCCCACGTTATGGAGTCGTGGGGGCGATATGAGTTTGCAATCAATCAGGAGCAAGAAACAAAAACCTTGCTGGGTGTTTGGAGTTACTGGGGCGCAGTCCGTAACGATACGAAAGTGCAAGATGGAAATACGTCCAATGTTAAGCATAAAACATCAACAGCCAGTCGTTTAAAACGAAACTGCAGTGCACAGACCCGACTTCCGTAATTTCTATTGTAAGGCTATCCCTGTAACAATCCGTGAAAACCAATACGATCCTGAGACGTCAAGGCTCCCACATTTTCTAGACAATCAGTTCACAGACCCCCCTTCACGTGACAACATAATAACGATGTTACGTCGCTGACCGGGAGACGATCACAGGCCTCGGATTACGTAGTTTATGTAAGGTAGATGTAAAATTGTCCCTGTGCTTAATTAATTACACACTACGCCGTTAAGACATTTGGAGGAATGGAGGTATAGCTCCACCATTATTGACCTCGGCACTAGATGGAGGTGAGCGGTCAGCTTCACGCCCAAGCAGATTTACCGCCGGGGAAATAGCCTCCGCTATCCATTGGATAGGAGGCTGGGTGGGCACCAAAGCCGGTTTGGACGCTGTGGAGTAGAGAAAAATATCTTACTCCTGTCGGTGATCGAACCGAGACCGTCGAGCCCGTCGCTAAACCCAGACCGAGCTTCATGCACATACGTTATTTGAAGAAATGGACGAAGCTGAAGAAACAGGAAGTGATATGACAGGGAAATCAGCGTAGCATAAGAGAGGAAACAACTTCGCATTATAGTAAATTACATACATCGATTTAAAGCGAGGACTTGTCTTCTGGGACCGAAGGGGGGGGGAGCAGGTTCTGTACCAGTCACTGATGAATCCCTTCGCAGTGTGGGCCCTCAGATGTTTCCCACGCTACAATCGACCAAGCGCAGATTTGTGACTAAGAATAAATTACCAGTGAACTCAAGGATACATGTCCCCCCTTCCAACTTCCCATATACCAAGATACTGTTTCGTTGCATATGCCCTTCGTGTGCTCTGACCGCATGTGGCAAGGACTTTTCGAAGATATCCTTTATTATGTCCCATGTTTTATTGATCTCAATGTGCTATTAATTAATTCGTTAATTTATGGTTTATTTATCGATACTGTCAGTAGCTCGGACCGCTAACAAACAGAAGATCGCAAGGCAGGAATACCACGACTCTCTTATTTTATTGATCGTAAATTTTTCTTATACGAAAATACCGCATCCAGATAATGAACCGCCGACGTTACGCTACTCCCTGTGCAATATGACTGTCGTAAATCAGAATGTGCTTCGTTCAAGGCTATTTCCATCATATATTTTCCGTACCGTTCCGCCAATCAAATTGTACCCTTTGCGTTTTATATCCACATTCTGGAATATTTCGTAGACATTTAAGGAGAACAGACCTATAGCCTGTTTAACATTAATATACCCTATATATATATATTTGTGGTCTAGTGGTCAGAGTTCCTGGTTACAGATTTAGAGGTCTCGGGTTCGATTCCCGGCGCAACCAGATTTTCTGAGAACTAGTGGATCTGGAACGGGGTCCACTCAGCCTCGTAAGGATAACTGAGAAGCTGTTTCAAGGAAGTAGCGGTTCCGGTCTAGAAAACGAGATTAACGGCCGTAGGGATCTGTTATGCTGACCACGTGACACCCTCTATCCGCAAAAGTTGGCACTGACTTCGCCCGACAAGCGGCGGTCTTTCGGTCGGTATAGTTCGCTTGCGGAGTACAGACCACGGAGTTTGTTTTGTTTGTATATTTATCTCTGTAATGTTGGTGACTACGTTTAGGACATCGCTGAAAGTTCCAACAATTCCGAACTCACAATTTCAAACTACGAGCTGGGATAGCTCAGTCGGTATAGCAACTGGCTACGGACTGAACGACAGAGAGGTCTGAGTTCGAGTCAAGGCAAGGGAAAGATTTTTCTCCTCTCCACGTCGTCCATACCGGTTGTGGGGCCCATCCAGCCTCTTGTCCAATGAGTACCGGGGGCTCTTTCCCTGGGGGTAATGTGACTGAGGCGTGAAGTTGATCACTCACCTCAAACAAGTGCTGAAGTCAAGAATACGTGGATCTCTACATCCACTCCCCAATGTGTTTTCATGGCGTAGTGCTTACGCAACTTTACCTTAACTTTACAGCTAATCACTCGTCCAAAGGAGCTGTAGAGCCAGTGAAAGAAAAACAAACATGTCCCGTAGTTTTCAGCGAACAGCATGTGCGCTTTTCAGTAATCTACAAAAAAAAAACTCCGTCGGTTTAGTCCGCAAGCGAACTATACCGACCGAGAGCCCGCCGCTTGTCGGCGAAGTTAGTGCCAACTTTAGCGGATAGAGAGTGTAGCGTGGTCAGCGCTTCAGTAATCTACAAGAAAGTGAAGACGAAAGTTATCAATATCTTGGTGATATCTCATCCTAATATAACGCACAATGAAATATGTCACTAAACTTCGCAACTTCTGGCGGATTTGGGGCCCTCATGGCGCTGACCTGGAAGATTTTCTGTGAAGTGATGCCTATAATCTGGCAGAAGTTTACGGACGTTTTCGAGGTACATACTATTCCCATCTTCATGGTCAAACCAAGCAACGAGCAAGGAGGATAAACAGCAGCTTCTGGGTTGGCTTACTCTTCGACCCTGATGATAAAATGACATGTTCCCGCGAAATGTCGGTAAATTTCAAACTACATGCCGTCACATTTCAGAAGGTACAACTCCACGCATTAATAACCTTGACACTAGATGGAGATGAGTGATCAGTTTCATGCCCTTCTTTACCCACCGGGGAAAAAATCCCCCATACCCCCTGGAAAGAACGCTTTGTTGGTTCTACAGCTGGCTGGAAGGAACTCTGAGACAGTCCAGAAAAATATTTGCCCCTTCTGGAAAATATATCCTGATTCTCCTGTCGGTCAGTCCACAGTCCAGTCGCTATACTTACTGAGGCATGTCAACTGATGTAGTACACTTGTATAAGATAGGAAAACAAAAGAATTACTTCAAGTTATAACACTTTTACTGATCAATTAAGAATTCAAAATACACATTTAGAGAAATATAAAAACATATACAATACTAAAAGCTGTTAATATTTCTTCAGTAATTATTGCACTGCTTTATGTCTACGGGTGAAATCACCTGATTGATGCATGTTACGCTCAATTAAAAAGAAAGTGGATTTACGTGTGACTTCAGAAATATAAATTACAAACGAGTATCTTAAAAAATACAAAAAAAAAGAATTAATTACAATAATCAACTTCTTACAATACAAACAGTAAAACTAACAAAATGTTAAGACTTTAACTTTGTGACTCATATTAAATGACTGGTTTTCACAACGATTTTCAAATAAATACCCCACTTTTGAAGTGACACGACATATGTAGGTTCTCTAGTTGCTATACAGAGTAGCGTGCAGGTTAATAGTTACAAAATTTATGGGAAAGTCTCAAGAATGTAAGTTTATATAAAAGTCAGAAAAGTCTGAAGTTTACAGGGGCATGTAACACGGCCTCGAAATTCTACAGACCACAGGGACATACGCAAAAAGCTGGAAAAAGTCCAAAGATTATATGGACATTTATGGGTTACAAATCCCAAGATGTACACAGGACCTGTACATTACTCAAGGACTTAAGTATGGGACCTTTTTCAAAATAAATATTCACTTTGCAATCTTACCTGTAATAAATTGCCTCTGGGTACGAATCAATGCCCTAAAATTAAAACTGCATGGTTACATGCTGGATTTTTTGGCCCTCGCTGAAGTAGCAGTTTTTTGGGTAGCAACACTATGCACTTCAGAAAACATGGCACATTCTATTAATAAATCATGCTCTTTCTGAACTCCATGGAATCACAACCCAGCAGAGCTTTCTTATCTGTCTACACCAGTGTTTCCAAACTAAATTTGGTCATGAAACCCTTTCGCACTCGAAAATTTTTATGGAGACCACAATAAAATTCTTATATATGAAGTTAAAATAACCAGACCACAAATAATTAAGTATAATAATAAATAAATGCCAAACGTGGATACGAGATCACCATATTATTTAACTGTACATAATTAAAAACGAAAATCACATTTCAAGTATTCAAAAAAAGGCAAAACTGATATGTCACGCACTTGTTACTATTTTGATAGTGTAGTGGAATGCTTTTGCGGAGCATGTACCTTCACTTCGCAGAAACCAGGGGCTTCATAGAACACCATTTGGAAAACACCGATGTATACTTTATGTACACATATACTGTAATGTCAACTTCATTCCACTATTTCTAATTCCAATAGATCTTTCTCTTCAGTAAGAAACCACATTAATATATGATAGAACAACCGTAATGAGTATCACTATTTTCTAAATTACTTTAACAATAATTTACAGTGTCACAGACTAAATAAAAGATAAAGCTAGCCCTGTAACAGGACGTGGAGGCCCATAGGGTTGTGATACCTCGAGGCTCCCACGTTTTCCAGACACTCCGCTGACAGATGGCAGTGATCTGGTCAGCCTTATGCACCGGCCGCCCTTTAGCCCCAAGGAGATTCCAGGTACTCATTTCTGTCAACCCCAGGGTTACAGTGCGGCTGCAATGATTAAAGTTATCCCTGTGCTTAACTAATCAAGCACTATGCCAAGAAGGCGTATGAGGGGAGTGGATATATAGATCCGTATTTTCTTGACTTCGGCACTACTTGAAGGTGAGTGGTCAGCTTCACACCCCGGCCACTTTACCCTGGAGGAAAGAGCCCCCGGTACCCATTAAATAGGAGGCTGCACGGGCCTCAGAGCCGGTCTGGACGACGTGGAGAAAAGAAAAATCTTGATCCTACTGGGACTCGAATTCCGACCCCTCTGTCATCCAGCCCGTAGCCAGTCGCTATACCGACTTTGCTATCCCGGCTCATGCTGGACGGATCGGGTCAACTGAAAAATCCAATGACCTTATCGGGAATCGAACCCGCGAACTTCGGCTTGTAGCACAGTGCCTCAACCAACTACACAACCGCGTGCCCCCTGACGATAACCAAATACTATTTTAAAACTATAGCTTAAATATTTCTTTAAATAGAGTTCTTTTTATTGCTAGTGGGGTGGGACTATGTCCCTTGTACTGCGGCCACTTCTGGCCTATTGTACCAGCCGCAGATGATAGGTGAGGGTGATTGTGGAGCAATTGGTGGAATGAACATGGCAGGGGAAACCGAAGTACTCGGAGAAAATCTGCCCCAGAGCCACTTTGCCCACCATAAATCCCATCTGAACAGACCTGGGATCGATTAAATAGAGTAAGACCTCATTGATTTGGACTAATTGGAGCGAACCCTTGTCATAATCAGTGACAGCCCGAATTATGGAAGTGCTACTGAAAATGTGTTCAGGAAAGTTATAAAATGGGCTTCAAGTGTCTTTAGGCAATACAACTTAATTTATACAGGTTTATATTCAAAGGATTCTACCATCCACGTCCAACATACAAGGTGAACCAAAACCATATTTAGAGAACAGTAGCTTATTCCAATAGAAAGTTCAACTAGAGCTAAATAAGGTAGGAGGATGGATTTGAATAAGCATGAAAAAAAATGACCAAGAAAAACCATTAAACAGATCAAACAAAACAGTTGTGGCCAAAGCAAGATTCAAACTGGAAACATCCTCAATAGAAGTCATGCGTGTTTCTGCTCACCCAACCTACTTGCTGTTAAGGCAATGTACTCATAGGTTTTGATAAAAGGTTTTCAGTGCTTCTGATGACAAACTTTTTTTCATCTGAGTCTCAGTAAATTATAAAGTGGAATATTTTCTTTCCTGAAAAAAAAAACTCTGGCTAATGAAATCAGATGATGACTTTGGAAGTGGGGACATTTCTGAACTTGAGGGTCACTCCAAATGTGAGAGATTTAGGAAGATTAAAGTGAAAAATAAGTTCCCCAATAACCATAAAATAACATTCTTCTTCTACCCATGAAATTGAAAATGTATGCTTTCATAATACAATAATATATTTTACTTGTGCGATTTTTTCTTTGTAATTTATTTCTTAACTGAAATGATAACATAAAAAAGTTTATTCACGAAAATAACGAAAACGGATTGGCAGGAATTTATACACGCTTTGCCAAGAGTAAAAAGTGGACAAAATTTGAAAAGTGACCAGTTTATTTTGGGTAACCAGCTGAGTTAATTTGGGGCAGGGGTCCAAGACTTCAGAGATATTCTCTTCCTCCACCACAAGGGAACTGTTTTGCTGGATTTTTTAGAATGTTGCCAGTAACTCGACTATAACTCTAGGAAGACCTAAATGCAGAGGATGAGTATATTATAATGGATCTAAAATAAACATGATATGGTAGTGTAGACTGGATTAATCTGGCTCAGGATAGGAGCAGGAGGGTGATTTCTTGTGAACATGGTAATGAGCCTACAGTTTCCATAAAATTCTGAGAATTTGAGTGGCTGAGCAACAGGCGGCTTCTCAAGAAGTTGTGCTAGCCAGGCTAGTAAGTAGCTAGATTATACAGTGTCAAACGGTGGGATGATGGTAAATCATGAATTTGAAACGACTTGGAAGGAAATGATCTACACATAATTGAGGCAGTATCCTGGCAGTTGCCTGGAGAGACTGAGGAAACCCACGAAAACACTCAGCCAATAGAATGCTAATGCAACCGAAGCTAGTGAAGTAAATTTGAAGTACATATTTCAACACAAAAATTCAATATTTATTTCTCTGAAGACAGCGGTGTATGTAATTTTGAGGCTTGGAACGCTCCATCAAATATAGTTATCATCTACCGCCATTACAGAGTACTCTTGTTAGAAGATTTCAAACTGCTGAATGAGGCAATGGAACCACTCTGCAGCTGACACCTTTTTGGTCATTATTCTGCACAAAATGCGACTTTTGGCATGGCCAAAAAATTTGCACTGTACACTAACATCTTCAGAGAGAATATGAACAGACCTGCAGATGCTTTGTAAGATAACGCAATTTCTATAGGACTATATCTCGAGACATCCTTAACACAACTACACCATGCCTCCATGGTATGGAAAGGATGTGTTATCGACAATGTGTCTGCACCATGATACATTCCAGCTAGAAAAAACTGTTTTCCACTGACTCTCACATTTTATACATAAGATTTTTTCTTACATAAGCTCTTTTGGTCCTCAGTTGTAATAAAAACACACTTTTAACATAAATAATGGTAATACACTCCACAACCTAAAATACGACAAGAATATCAATTACCCTCCAAAACTTACTCCTACATCAATGCTTCATGCATAACAGTAACCTGAACCTTTCAAGGTATAATACACTCTTAAGGAAAACAATTACTTTTGGCCACATCTATTAGTTTGCATTTTGTGTCTAATGTAATTGTTAATATTTGCGCCAATTTCTGTAAAGTCGAGTTTATGGTTACGTTTTATATTTTTGATAGACTGAAATTCTGTATCATACACTTCCACAGCATGAAGGTTCACTGTATACCAAAATAAAATCATCAATCAGTAAATCATGGAAACACAGTGTTGCAATCAAAAGTGTTTCAAAGTTCATTTCAGGCATTTGTGTAAGATATTTCTATCAACATGAATACTATTCTAGTAAAATAACAATTTAAGCATTAACGAGCAATTATATTTCAAAAGCAGGCACACAGATGTACCCATATATCATTTATATGCCATCTTAAGTTTTCATGGTGGTGAAGATTTGGACTGTGATACCTTGCAGTCTAATAAGACATTACTGACCAATATCATATACTTTAAATGTGTGAAAAACACATTCTGAAACAGTTTTCCGCAGTTTGGCTAATAAAAAGGAACAGATGCCTCTAGAAACCAACACAATACCCAAAATAATTATATGGGGTGTCGATATCTATCTGTTCACTCAAGATGCTCACTGTCAACAACAACAAAAAGAAAGTTTAGAAAAGACTGCAAAGAGAAAAATCTGCGCTTTCCCCAAAAATCAAATCCAGACATCCTGTCAGTATCTTGTTATTTACTGACTGAGCTATCTGAGTGCATAATTCATTTAAGGCAAAGTATGACACAATGCAACATAAATACAAACTGTAATGATTTCCATAACCTCCCATACTCTGTACTATGTTTCACAGTTGAATACTTTTACAGATAAATTCCCCATAAAAGCCCATGCCAGGAACCGCAAACACTAACTCTGTACATGTCATATGAACTTACATTTCTATTCCTTAGCCCAAAAATGTTCAAGAAATTGTACCTGACTTACTAGATAAGAGACAATCTGAAATATCATAGTATAAGACAACATTAATATTATACAGGGGCTTGAAACATTAATGTGTTTGTATAAGTTAAATGAAATGTGACCACTAATTATTTGTAAATATTCTGACATCACAAAGAACTAGGATTAGTAAACATACTTTTATATACACAAAACAGCTTTCAATTAATTTCATTACAGGTGCATTCACTTGACTGATAAATAGATCGAGATTCACTTCATTTTATTGCAGACACCGAACAATTAAAACAGCTTTCAAACTCTACATCACCGTATGTCTCACATACTCTGCAAGCAAAGTTCTGGGCATGGTGGCAATAAAGATGCTGCAGATGCTTCATGGTATATACCACACCTGTTCGACGTCCAAAAACGCTGGTCGCTCATGCTCCTACTTCCATTGTTCCCATACAACACCTAGAAAACACGACACAAAAACAAGTAAATTACATCTTAGTCTCTGACATTAAGAGCGGAACAGAGACTGAGGGTATTTGAGAACAGGGTGTTGAGGAGAATATTTGGACTGAAGACAGATGAAGTGATAGGAGGTTGGAGAAAACTGCATTATGAGGAGCTTCATAACTTGTACACTTCGCCATATATAATTAGAATGATGAAGCCAAGGAGGATAAGATAGGCAGGGCATGTAGTACGAATGGGGAGAAGAGGAATGCATATAGGATATTGGTGGGAAAACCAGAAGGAAAGAGACCACTAGGAAGATCAAAACGTAGGTGCATGGATAATATTAAAATGGATCTTAGAGAGATAGGATGGGGTGGTGTTGGACTGGATCAGGATAGAGACCAGAGGAGCGTTATTGTGAACACGGTAATGAAACTTTGGGTTCCATAAAATGCTGGGAAGTTCTTGAGTAGCTGTATAATTGGCGGCTTCTCAAGAAGGGCTCAGCTCCATGGAGTTATTTTTAGTTGGTACTAATGACATCCAATATGGCGTCAAACTTTTATCTGATCTTTTGCCTACTTTGTTTCCTAAGGAAAGAAAGTGGCTTGACATATCCACGTGTGCCTCAAATGTCAACTTCTGAAACAGATGACATGAAGACTTTTGTTTTCTGCCTTCTTTCAAAAATAAAGAAAGCAGGCTTAAAAACGCCTTGAAATTATTGACACAAGAACCGTCTTTCTGCGGAAGCACCCGGTAGCGTAGTTGATTGAGGCACTATGCTACAAACTGGAAGGTCGCGGGCTCGATTCCCGATGATGTCATTGGATTTTTAATTAACCTATCCTTCCAGCAGCACTATGTCCCTGGGGTCGACTCAGACTGAATTTCTTAACGGAAATGAGTACCAGGAAGATTCCTGGGGGTAAAGGGCGACCGATCAGCGCGTAAGGTTAACAAACCTCACTGCCATCTTTGAGCTGACTGTCCAAAAAATGTGGGAGCCTCAACGTCTCACAACCCAATGGGCCTCCACGGCCTGTTACAGGGATAGCATTACCGTTTTTTTTTTACCTTTACCGTCTTTCTGTCTAATTACGTTCCAAGATCTCACCTTCGAAACTTTGGGGTGCTATATATATATATTTTTTTTAACACCCTGTATATATACGTATCTATCATGGCTACCACTACATCCAATGTAAATCTGCCCGTGTTTAACTAAATAATCACAGCGCCATGAACACGTATGGGGGAGTGGACGCACAGACCCACATATTTCTGACCTCAGCACTAGTTGGAGGTGAGTCAGCTTCAAGCCTAGGTCGCTTTAACCCCGGGGAAAGAGCCCCCCCCTCAGAACCGGTCTGGACGACGTGGAGAGTTCTTACCGTGACTCGAACTCCAGCCCGTAGCCTGTCGCTATACCGACGGAGCTATCACGACCCTATCTAACGCACACACCTATCGTAGTGGTGTAATGAAATTACACAATTTTTGTTCTATTCTTTCTTCAGGACTTTAATTTTATTTTCTACGACGGAAAAAAACGCAAAAAAATATGTTGCTGTTTGCAGAGAGAATTAAGAGGACCTCCTATGCTTGCTTCATGCAGCACATGAAAGTCCCGGCCACGCCATAAACTTAGCAGTTTGAGATGCGTGTACTTCCATTACGAATCAATTCCCAGCGACACGGATCTGTAAACGCGTCTGAAACTTCAAGAGAAGGACTGTAAAATTTATTCCACCTTGCTGTTATACACGCCGTTACCCTCAAGACAGAACTTCATGCCGTTTTACACGCTTTGGCTGTTTCAAATGGGCATTCATTTAAATTCAACTTCCATTTGTTCCCTTATTGCATTTTCTAACGGCGACCTTCGAAAGAGAATAGAATCCTATTCCTACTTTCCACTAAATCGACGGATAAAATCCAAGATTACTGTCTTCTGGGGTGCGTCAAAGTCTGATAGTTATGAACGTTTGGGCGGAACCTGATTTCTCAATCTTCAGATTTGAAGATTACCTCGAAGATGGAAGCAGAATGTTCCTCCGAAATGCCAGTAATTAACTATCAAACTATAAGGCGCCACAATCCAAAAGGTATTAATCTTGGATTTTCATGTGACCTTCGAAAATCCTTGAACAGTATAGGTGGTATGTGTTATAATTCGAATCCCGGTGTTGCCCAAAACATACCAGAACCATGAACTGTTTCCAGGAATAATAAAAACGGCATATGTCTAACGACTCTCTAGTAATTCGAAATAGACGACCCGAAGTTCGGTAAAGTGTCAGTTACATGATTCATTTGATCCACTGGAGCCAAAATTAATTTAATCGGACACATTTTCGTTAAAAATACCGCAAAACGAAATCTAATCGAAATCCATGACATTCGAGGTTCTCACGGCAGTATCAAGATTACGATCTTCTGATATATGAAACAATATAGTTTCACCCTGAAGATGACGGCAGCAGATTTCTCCGAACTGACGGCACCTATCTACTCTGAAGATGGATGTAGCAGGTTCCTCCAAAACGATGGCCCATTACTCTGTAGAAAGACGAAGCAAGTTTCTCCAAAACGTCAACGGGTTTACCTACTCGTACCTCACCCTAACGATGCACCAGGTTTCTCCTAAACGCTCGTAGCTGTTTATTATGAAGATGGAGACACTATGTCCCTTCGAAACGTTTGTACTTATGTACCAAACTATACGGCTTTATATTTCAGAGGGCAGTGTCTCGATACAGATCCGTTCGATGCTTAAGAAGACGAAAATACGTGACCTTCATATTAAACGTTCACTTTATGCACTTCGTAGCAATACACTGGATTCTAAAGCCAGTTCTCTCACAGCCTTCACACTTCACTACCTTCCGAACTTGGTCGCTTTTGTTACCGAAATACCTTCACGGCACCTGCTGACAGGCGCGCGGATCTCTCATACATCACTGGTCCATGGGGGCACGCAAGATGCTGTGTCCAATTTGCTTATGCGAGCCAGGGATCTACAGCAGTGGTTCTCATGCCTTCCTAGTCCGCTGTTCCCTAGCAACCACAGTCCACCCTCAAGGGCGTCCCTAAACATTTACGTCACCTGCACATCAACTTAAAAAGAAACAGATTCAAACAAAACAATTTATCCGAGATGTTTTTAATGCCTGTACCACATTCACATAATGTTTAAAACATGTTACACCTGTATTTTCTCGCCTCATTCGTTTATGACAGAAAATTGCAGTCACTACTCTGTAACCAGGTTAACTAACTAACTAACTAACTTATGGAGCTGAGCCCTTCCTGACAAGTCACCAGTTGTGCAGCTACTCAAGAACTTCTCAGCATTTTATGGAACCATAAGGTTCATTAGCGTGGTCCTCACCCTGAGCCAGCTCAATCCAGTCCATTCCATCCAATCCTGTCTAAGATCAATTTTAATATTAACCACCCACCCACGTCTTGGTCTTCCTAGTGGTCTCTTTCCTTCTGGTTTTTCCCACTAATATCCTACACTCATTCCTCTTTGCCCCATTCGTGCTAAATGTCCAGTCCATCTCATCCTCCGTCACTTGATGATTCTAATTACACTTGGCCAAGAGTACAAGTTATGAATATGGACACCGATAAGCACTTTAGAGTCCAAAATATTATAGAATTATTCTTGATATACAAATTTTGTGAAACATTAAAGATATTCAATACGATATTTTCCCCCTGCTCTAACATACAACAGGAAAATATAATTACTCTGGCGGGCCCCTAGGGTTCCGCGGATCACATTTTGGTAACCACCGATCTAGTGGCTCTGCCTCGAGTAACCGTTGAGCATGAAATTGCTTGCTGTAACAAAATCTGAGGGTTCATCATGAAAATCAACGGCATCGCTGTATCCTGAATCAGTCCAAGCCATTTAGCACAATCACGATCGATTTCCTTACGATCCATTTTAATACTATCTTCCCATCTATGATATTATACTATACCCCTCTTCTGCAACTAAGGACTGAGGAAGCTGGCACAAGAGGTAAGGTTTCCGACTTGTATTAGCGAGGTTTCCTATTCGAATCTCTGTAGAAGCATCGGATATCCTGAGGCTTCTCCTGGGATTTCTCAGCTTCCGAGTCAAATGTAGCGACAGTAACTCAAATAAGAGGGGCTTCCGTAGTCTAGAGGTAATGTTCCCACCTCATGACTCGTAGTACGCGGGTTCAAACCCGGCGGAGATCGTGTAATTTTTAAGGGCGGAAAAATTCAGAGAACAAGTCCTCCGGGAGGGACTTTAAGCCGTGGGTCCCGTGTCGTAGCTTTACGGCACGTAAAAGAACCTCATATCTCCTAAGGAGGTCACTGAGCCAAATTCAAGGGCATTTCCCGCCCAACAGTAGTCTCTAACGCCCCTGATAGAGGGGGGAAGCATTATAGATACCGCCAAACCAGTAGAGGCCGAAATCGCTGGCTTGGTCGGGACTGATGGTAAGCACCAGTATCGGTAGGGTATAGACACTTGTAGAATATCATAGAGGGAAGCACAATAGATCAAACTGGTCGCGGTGCATGGGAAAACCCACCCTCAAAATAACTAACTAACTAACTCAAATCAGACCGCGACCGCTCCTTTCCGTATCCTCTCCACTTCATCTGTTCCCTCACGACTCACCCACTCGACGCTACAAACTACGGATAACTGATAGCGCGGTTAACTACATGATACATAAAGAAAAAGACGTAAAGCTATCCCTGTGACACGCCATGGAGGCCCAGAGGGTTGTGAGACGTCGAGACTCCCACATTTTCTAAGCAATCGGCTCACAGATGGCGGTAATTATGTCAGCCTTACGCTCCGGCCACCCTTTACACCCCAGGAATATTCCTGGTAATCATTTCTGTTAGAGACTAAGTCGACTGGAAGGATCAGGTCAAAGGAAGAATTCCATGACCTCGTCAGGAATCGAACCCACGACCTTCCTGTTGTAGCATAGTGACACTACTGTGCTTGTTTCGATTCTCACTGATGAGCTGATCATCTTCTATCAGGTCTCCCAACACTTCTTTTTCCACCGGGTGTTACATTGCTCTCTTGGGCATTCTTTCATCCTCCATCCTTCCACGTCGGCTTTCCACTGCCTTCATTCTGTATTTCCCACTATTCTCCACATTTTTACCGAGTTGTGAGTTGCTTCATTCAACTGTAGCCATCACTTGGCCTCATCTTTTCAGAATTTACATTTCGTATCCAAACAGAAGGAGAGGTTTCACTGTCATTTGTGAAGTCTTAATTGAACACCCTTTGGTATACATTTACTGATTGTAGGCATGAATATGGTATAGGAAGACGGAACACAGCCAGTTACGGTAGTCGAGCGGTCTAAGGCATGTACTGTCTTCCCTGGCTTGGAAACCAGGATCGTGGGTTCGAACCCCACTCAGAGCATGGATGTTTAGTTTGTGTGTGTGCGATTTTCTGTGTTTGTGTACAGGTAGAAGCCTTGCGACGAGTCGATCACCCGCCCAAGGAGTCCTACCGAATGTGTAAGATCTGGAAAAACCGAAGTGAACGGAGAAGTTCATGGAGGTAGGCCTAGGCCCACTGGGGCTGTAGTACCAAGAAAAAAAAAAGACGGAACACATGGCGTTAATGGGGGAAAAGAAAATTTGTTCATAAGAATATTGTCACGTGTATGAGTGACTACAGATGAGGTTTGGATTGGTAATTGGATATACTAGCCATTTACATATCGTAAATAGTACACAGGTACCTATAGCGCTATCGCGCCATCGTGCGGCTGGAAAGATTAGGACAATCGAAAAATCCAATGACCTCATCGGGATTCGAACCCGCGGCCATCCAGCTCGTAGTATAGTGCCTCAACCCACTACGCCACCGCGTGCCCAAGCCATACGTAAATACACAAAGAACACATACGTAACCAAAGCAGGAATCAGACGAAACAGCGTGTGAGCGACAGAGACAGAGCTATAACAGTGCGACGCTGTGAGACGTTTCCAGTCAAGCTAGAGTTAAGAACATCGTGGCCGCGCCTTAGCTCAAGCGGTTAGTCGCTGGCTTCCTATCGTGGCGGCCCGGGTTTGATCCCGGGTCTGGTCAAGTGGAATTTGTGGTGGACAAAATGGCGCTGGGGCAGGTTTTCTCCGAGTACTTCGGTCTCCCCTGCCAACCTTCATTTCACCAACTGCTCCACAATCAGCCTCACCTATCATCTGGGGCTGGTACAATAGGCCAGAAGTGGCCGCAGTACAAGGGACTTAGTCCCACCCCACTAGCAATAAAAAAATAAGAACATCGTACAATCGATCGTTTTACCAGATTTTGATTCCAGTTAGATTTCCCCTTGCTACCAAAGCGCCACTGTGGACCAACTGATCTATATTTACCTGCTTACTCAGCGGACCCCGTTCCTTGGGTGTAGAAACCGAAGGGACGAGGGTGCTCCACCCCAGCAGCCGCTGATGGCGTGGTGGTTACTGACGATGGAGTACCAGATCCTGATCGCAGGGGGACGGGTAGCGGCTTTGGGGCTTTCCTTGGCCGCGGTGGACCGCGTGTGCCTTGATGTCCAGGCCCTACTGGGCGCAGGCGGGGTCGACCGGGGCCCCGCTTCACGGGGATGGGTTGCGGATGTCCTGGGGTGGCACTCGAGTCAACCGGTTGACACGGGTCACCTGTAAGAAACAACAGAATGTCATGACTCTGTGTTCCGCAAAAGCAGAATACGGCCTTCAGCCTCTTTAGAGTAAGGGCGGCCGAAATAAAATGAAGCACTCGGCCCGATCTAGTGCAGAGGTTAGGAATTAATGGAGCTTTACCTAACCTCCACCGTGCCATCTTGGTGTTGCAGAGTTCCCTCCGAGAGGCGGAAATGTGACTTGTCTCCACATGAAATTAATGGGAATACGAAACTGCAAACAATAGCTAACTAATTACATGGAGCTGAGCTTCTTTGAGAGACCACCTGTCACACAGCTAATCAAGGATTTCCGAAAATTTTACGGAACCCGAAGATTCAATGCCATCTTGACAAAAACCCTTTATTGGTCCATATCCTCAGCCAGATTAATCCAGTCTACACCGCCCCACATAAGTCTCTAAGATCCATTTTATTATTATCCTCCAACTTACGTTCACGTCTTCCTAGTCGTCTCTTTCCTTCTGGTTTTCCCACTAAAATCATATATACATTCCTCTCTCCCCCATTCGTACCACATGCCTTTCCCATCTAATCCTCCTTGACTTCATCATTTTAATTATACTTGGAGATGAGTACAAGTCACGAAGCTCCTCATTATGTAGTTTTCTCCAACCTCCTGTCCTGTCACATCTCTCTTCGGCCCAAATATTCTCCTCAGCACCCTGTTCTCAAACACCCTCCCTCCCTCCCTTAATGTCAGAGACCAAGTTTCACACCCATACAGAAATAGGCAAAATTGTAGTTCTATTTATTCTAATTTTACGTGTCTAGACAGCAGACAGGAAGAAACAAAATGTTCCGGACTGAATGGTAGCAAGCATTTTCGAATTCAATATCCTCTTAATATGGGAGAACGGAGGAAAGGAGTTAAAGGTACGAGAGAGATAAGGAGAGGAAGGAAGAAATGATTCTGTCGGGCCATGTGCCGCTATATATACTGTATAATAAAATGGTGTCCGGACAAGTAACCGAGGTCTAATCACTACATCCGAAACAAGCGATGACAGGTTCATGATATAACTGACGAAAACAACAGAACATTAAATTACATGACATCACAGGCCCAAAGCATTATACGCCTGTCTTTTTAGACGAAGCGTTTACATACGTAAGTACCGTATAATTGCCCCAATTTCCTTTCACAGCCGCCATTTCTGCCCAAGAACAGGAAGCTAAATAAGTACATGTTGTAGGTTCCGAAACGTCCCCCCCCTCCCCAACCCTCTGTAACCCACAATGCTGTCAATTTCTCTAATAGGGAAAACAATCCGACAGTCCGCACTACAATGTAACAGCCGGCAAATTGGAGGCAGTTTTAACGTATTCACAAGCACAACATCTGTTTCGTAAACATCCCAGTGAAATTCTCTTATCTGAAATTAGGCAACTCAACTTCAGCAGCGGGAAAAACCACGTACAAATATGAATAATAATGTACCAATGTTACGATAATAATTTGATTTAGTCATATTCAAATGACGTTCCTCTCTTGCTCCGTACAGGTTACTTTAGTACAGGGGAAACAAAAATATGGCCAGCGGGCCCGAAGCAGCCCCAAAAATATTTAGGGCCTGATTAAATCGAATAAATGTCGTTGAAATTTCAATAGAAAATTGTTTAAAAAAGAACATTTTCAAACATACTGTGGCGCATAGAGCCGTTGCTAAGCAGAGACTCTAAAAACAACGATTGTTTCTGAGCAACGGCTCGGTACACAGGTTCCCGTGGCAACGAATACTCAAGCAAAAATAGTTACTGTTGGAAACGGGGCGTTTCTACGTGGTCCGTGCTGAGATGTTATAAGCTAGGGATGAAGTCAGTTGTTAGGAATTTCTGTACGGGAGGCTGTGAAGACAGGACATAAGTGCGTGAAGCTGAAGAATCTCCACTGTTAAAGCCGTTGCCAGGGAAAGACTGGTGAAAACACAGCAGGCAGGAAAAGTTTGGCGGGTGCTGTGGTGATTTGCGGATCGTGAAGAACAGCGATGGAGCTGCAATTGCTTGTAGTTTCCCCGTCGTGTGTACGGGAAGCAGTCAATGAATCCATTCGCCAATCCAAACCCCATCGATGACCACCTCTGTGGTCTAGTGGTCAGAGTTCCTGTTTACAGATCCAGAGGTCCCGGGTTCGATTCCAGGCGCTACCAGATTTTCTGAGAAGTAGTAGGACTGGAACAGGGTCCAGTCAGGCTCGTGCGGATAACTGGGGAGCTACTTGAAAGCACAGCTCCATACCAGATGGAAATGAGGTCAATTTCACGTCTCGGCTGCTTTAACCCAAGTGACAGAGCCGGTAAGTACCATATAGGAGGCTATATAGACCTAAGGTCGGTCTGAACTCAGCGGCTTGAAGAAATATACCCTGCCCCCAATGGGAATCAAACTGCGGCCACTGAGACCAATCACTATCCCGATTAAGCAACGACAGAAGGGCGACCCTTACCCCCAGCAACAAAAATAAGAGCACAGTATAAAAACACATCTCTCACATAACGGTTTTGACACCCTTTATGCTTTCAACGCTCAGTGCCAACAGTGCCCTACGTATCGCGGTTTCAAATAGTCGTGTGTTAAAAATGTGCTCTTAACAAGAAGTTTTGGAAAGAACTAATCGCATTCTTTCCTTTGATACGACACGGACGGCATAGAAAACGACGAGCCCAACAACTTTTCAACAGTTACGTGTGTATTCGTTGCTGCGGTAACGTTTTTAACGTGCCGTTGCCTAGCAAAACACACATATACAGACACAAAGAATGATGGGGGGATTTATGAAGCATGCTGATGAGATGGGCTCAGGTGCCATGATATACATATCAAGTTTCATAAAGATTGGTTCAGGCATTCAAAAGATGACAGAGGGCACACAGCCATACAGACAAGATCACATAAGCCTACTCTAGGAAAGTAAGCTAAAAACACTAACAAACTGCAGAGGATGAGATGGATGATACATGCAGCACACATGGGAGAGCTAAGAAATGTATACAGATACATTAAGACCTCACTAATTCGGACTAATTTGGAGCGAAAAAACTCCGTGGCTTCAGTACACAAGCGAACTATACCGACTGAGCGACCGCCATTAAAATTTCTATTTCTTTTTATTTTAATAGAAATTTTAATGGATTTTAATCAATTACTTGCGTTATTTTCAAGTGGAATGCAACGCGAGGCTTTAGCGCAAATCAGAACAGTGTGACAGTTTATACGCATTTAAACACCTGAAGTGTTAAATGGTGAATACACAATTGCTGCATTACTGACGGACTGTGGATATATGGAGATATCACTGTATCTAGTTCCTGATTTCGGGCTATTGCAACAATCACTGTTGAGGTTGATTATGCTGTTGGCTATTTGTACAGTATGGATGTGGGGTAGTGACGCTTCGAAGGTATATGCTGCCTCCAGCTTCAGGGTCGGAGTAGGATGAATGACTTTTCATGCATATATAGGGTTTACTCCAACAGACCCAAGGGGACAAAAACTTGGTGGCCCTTAACTGGGTCATTTTTATATTACCCAGCCCATAGTCCGTACTGACCCGAACCGGACACTAGCCCCACCCTTCCCCGGGGAGTCTCTCTGACCAAAACCTATATAGTCTATATATAAAATCTCATTCTACTCCTACCTTAATTATGGAGGTAGTATGTTCCTCCGAAACATGGGTAACACTGCCCAAACCAATATGGTGCAAAAGCCGACGGGCAAACCAATCGTAAGAACTTTTTAGTCAGTGAGAAAACTATTTTCTTCACATTTACGCCTATATTCTTGCGCTGTTAAACAATAAACGTTTATCGAAAGTAGAGTACGCGGTAAAGTAATCAGATTAATACAAATTAAACCGCTGAACAGAACGCTGTAAGCTACAGAAGTACACAACTTCACATTTAATTCTTATTTGGGAACGTTTCTGTGGTAATGACACTTAGAAATTACTCCGCCAAACGCAGTAGTCCAACCATTTTTCTTTTCGTTTAGCAAGAGGGGAGAGGGGACAGATAATTAATTGCGCCACGATATCGAAGACGAATCTGAAAAAAGACTAAACACAAACACTGAACAGATAGAATTCCGTGTGCTGTAAGCTTGAGACAAACACTCGAGAAGAGCTCACCTCCAGGGGAAAATATTTAGCCAGGATTCCGTTATGCGATGCCATACTGTAAGATGCATAAAACTTAACAGTGTTCCCAACACCGCGGAAGCGCAACATTCGGACATTATATAGTCCATTTCAGAAAGCTTCGCAACAGCCATATACACCTTCCCTCCATCTTTACCCGGAGCACGCGGTACCGTAGTTGGTTGAGGCAGTATGCTATAAGCCCGAAGGTTGCGAGTTTGATTCCTGATGAGGTCATTTGACTTTTTCAATTCACCTAAACCTTCCAGCCGCACCATGGCCCTGGGGTCGACTCAGCCTCTAATAGAAATGAGTTCCAGGAATCTTCCCGAGGGTAAAAGGCGGTAGGCCGGCCGGCGCGTAAGACTTACAATCTCACCGATATCTGTGAGCCAACTGTCTAGAAAATGTGGAAGTTTCGATGTCTCACAACCCTATGGGCCTCCACGGCCTGTTGCAGAGAGTTATACCTTTTTTATCTTCAACTTCATTATCCCCGTCTGAGCAACAGCTAAGTGCAATACCGTGTATTTATGAAATACTCCGTTGGGATGGGTTCAGGTGCTATGATTAGGTTTAGGTTTAGGCATTCAAAATTTAATGGGATCATGGGGTTCACAGACACACAGACAGCACAGGGATCATATAAGCCTACTTTCATTTTTCAAAATATCGTTTTTACCCTACCTCCCCTATTTAAAAAAAATGAAAGTAGACTTATGTGATTTCCATGCTGTCTGTCTGTGTATCCCCCTTATCAGCTTTTGAATTTTTAAACCAATCTTTACGAAAGTTGGTATGTACGTCACGGTACCTGAGAGCATCTCAGCAGCCCCTTAGTTGGGGCAGCTGGGCCCCTTAGAAGGAGCTAATCTCAATCACTGGACAACTCCTGTGAGATTTACCCAGCTATTTCAACATATAAGACTAGGCTAGTTTAGAGGGAGATAACAAGAAACCATAAAATAAAAACTGTGATAAGTCGGCCGTCCTTTACCCCCCAGGAATCTTCCTGGTACTCATTTCTGTTAGAGGCTGAGTCGACCCCCAGGACCATTGTGAGGCTGGAAGGATTAGGTTTGAAAATATCCAGTGACCTCATCGGGAATAGAACCCGCTCCCTTCCGGCTCGTAGCACAGGGCCTCAACGTACAGCGTGCCCCCATTAGAGACTATTAGCTTTTCAAAAATGACTGGGGTCCACTGAATTATTCACGGTGAAGAATGTTACATCCGGTGTGAGACTGTCGACGCCGGGGAAGGCTGGGCAACATTCCGAACCTAATTCAAAACTTGGAATATTTGACGTAAAGAAGCAAACATCCTGGACCACGTGTGACGTTACCATAGCAACACACAGGACTGACGCGCATACGCGTAATACGATACAACTAGTGCTCTTTCTTCCATTTTAAATACTATCCCTACACGGTCAGCATGAGAAGCCTTTCAAACACCAGCACAACTGCGTCATATCTCAAGGACACACACACATTTAAGGCTCATGGCAACAATGATGTATCAAATTTCGTGGGACTCACCGGCCATAATCATGACGGCAAGGGCAAGACTGGTCTCTATACTTAGGCACCACGCCATGAATAAGTAGAGGAAGCATGTAGGTAAAGCTCCACACCTTCTTAACCTCAACACCGGATAGAAAATGGGGACTACGAAGAGAGCTCTCCCACAGACTGAGGGCAGACAGAAACATTATGCTTCCGGGAATTATCCAGCATCCTCTTTTTATCTGGGGCGCGCGATAGCGTAGTTGGTTGAGGCACTATGCTCCATGCCGGAAGGTAGTGGTTTGGTTCCCGATGAGGTCACTGGATTTTTCAATTGACCTAATCCTTTCAAGCGGCAATACGACCCTGGGTTCGACTCAGGCTCTAACAGAAATGAGTACCAGGAATCTTCCTGGGGGAAAATGAGGCCGGCAGGCGCGTAAGGCTGACCTCACCGCCATCTGTGAGTCTACTGTCTAGAGAAGATTTGAGAGCCTCGACGTCTCACTTCATGGCCTGTTACAGGGATAGATTTGCCTTTTTACCTGTTTTATGTAAAAACAAGGTTTCGGGACTGGATTCTGCCACCGTGTTCAGGTAAAGCCTACTCAGTTGAGTCCAATCGATAGAGCTAGTCCTTATCTCCGGACACATGCACCAGAACAAGATAAGGTATACAAGCCAAGCACAGCACAAAGCATCTGCGAGAGTTAAGTCAAAACATTAAAGTACTAAAAACACAAGTATGAGGCCTTGAAACTGAGAACTATCATAACAGACGTCATCACGGCAGAGGCAAAATCTCCGTACTGCAGACAAACACACAAAAAAACAAATTTCCCCATTCAATCTACACTGGACGTAGTAGTAATAGTTTGTTTTTTTTATTTCTGCTGTGATAATGGGAATCCAGATGGGAGAGATGTCCAAGCTGGGTTGACTGATCGGATGATCTCGCAGAGACATTTGGTCAGATTCCTTGTATTTCCTGCATTGTACGGAAGTATGAATTGTTTTAACGAGAGTGCCAGTAACTGAGACCCATACAGCGTTGAATGACAGTGTGATTAGTGAATAATGAATTGGAAAGGATATGGAAGGAAGCGGCCTTCGCTTGTCACTAATCGAAATTTGGGTCCAAATGAGATATTTTGTGAATACGGATTTGAACATTCGAATTCCGTAAAGCAACGCTAACTAGCGACAACTGGCAACGGTGCAGGACACGAGGTTCTCACAGCGGTGGTTATGAACAATTCTATCATCTGAGATGTACCGGGGGTAAAGCGGTAGAGGAGCAGAACCTGACAACTCACCTCCATCTAATGCCAAGGTCAAGAATGCTGGAGCTACGCTTCTACTACCCCACACAACTTCGTAGCGTGGTGCTTAATTAAGTACAGGAACAAGGTCAAAAAGGCGTAAAGTTGTCCCTGTGCTTAAATGATTAAGCATTACACCAGGATGACGTATGGAAAGTGGATGTACAGATCCACGCATTCTAGACCTCGGCGCTAGTCTCAGGCTTAACTTTATATCTTCTGGCATGTAACGACTCGTAGTCCGTTGAAAATAAACCAACGTTTCAGAGGAACATATGGCCTCCATCTTTAGAGTTGAAGAAAAGGGCAAGCAAGAAGCCAGCTTGAAGAAGGTAGCACAGCTACCTATCAACGTACTAAACAGCGTTACGTCCCAGAATAATGACAATCACATGAACAGTTTTGAAACGAACACTAATCCATCTGCAGCCAGCAACTGGCTTTGGCCTGGTTGTGGCAGTCACTTCCGGAGGATGACGGAGAAGTTTCCGGTTCGCTGGAAGATGACGCATGCTTGAGACATTCCTCAACAACACAACTCAGCTTCTGTGTGTGCTGGTAGAGGTAGGCCATAAGGTATAACTATTCAATTGGTCCGGGCTATTCAGTTCACGACGCAGTAGGACCTTCTGCGATACAAGGCCGTGTAAAAGATTAGGCCGTCCCTGTGCCTAACTAATCAAGCATTAGCGCATGAAGACGTATGGGGGTAGACGTATAGATCCATGCATCCTTGACATCGGCAAAAGTTGGAAATGAGTGGTCAGCTTCATGCCCCGGCCGCTTTACCCCCGGGAAAAGGACCCCCCCGATACCCTTTGGGTAGAAGACTGGGTGAGCCCCAGAACAGGTATGGAAGACGTGGAGAGGAGAACAGTCTTTCCCCTGCCGGAATTACGACTCTGACATTTCGGCCGTCCAGCCCGTTGCCAGTCGCTACACCGACTACGCTGTCCCACCTCCTACAACTATGTGTAGTCCGCTGAAAGTCAACCGTCGTTTCGGCGGAACATCGGCCTCTATTTTCAGCTCTACTTCCTACCTCTTTCATGCCGATTTATTGCTTGGCTTATTTTTCGACCCTGGAGTGGGGAGCGATATGTTCCTCTGAAACGTCGGTTCGCTTCCAACGGACTACACGGCGTTACCTCCCAGAAGGCATAATTCTTCATGACCAACGCTGTGAGACCCTCAGATCCTACATAATGGGGTTATGTGTCGCAGCATAAAACAAGGCAAAGTTAGATTTGTCCTTGTTCTTACTTAGGCACTACGCCATGCATACTTGTGTGTATGGGGAAGTGAATATACAGCTACACGCATTCTTAAACGCAGCACTACATGTAAGTGAGCCTCACGTCCCGGCCACTTTATTTGCGAGGAAAGGTTGCGGCGAGGTTGTTGTAGAGAGGAGGGGAAAAAAATTGCTATTCCCGCTGGGAATCGAACCTCGAATCACCGGTCTTCAAGCCCATAGTCTATTCGCTATAGCAACTGAGCTATCCCGCTAAAGCAACTGACAGTGCAAAATGTGGGGTTCCCGTAGCGGTAGATTACGGTACTCTGCGATGTGACGCCGTGTAGTTCGATTGAACAGTCTCGATCTCCAGGGTACAGTGACTGTGAAGGCAACAGGTTTCTCCGAAACGCTGGTACATATTGCCAGGTCACAGGCGCCGTTTGGATTGGTCAATACATTTACTGACCACTTACAGGTCGTAACTGCAAATAACTGTAACACTATCGATTGGCCGCGCCATAGCTCAAGCGGTTAGTCGCTGGCTTCCCATCGCGGCGGCCCGGGTTCGATCCCGGGTCTGGTCAAGTGGGATTTGTGGTGGACAAAGTGGCGCTGGGGTAGGTTTTCTCCAAGTACTTCGGTTTCCCCTGCCAATCTTCATTCCACCAATTGCTCCACAATCACCCTCACCTATCATCTGGGGCTGGTACAACAGGCCAGAAGTGGCCGCAGTATAAGGGACTTAGTCCAACCCCACTGGCAATAAAAAAAAAACACCATCGATATTTCCTGGTAACGGCTTCAACAATGGCTATTCCTCTGCCCCCGAGCTCAAGTCCTCCCTTCACAGACTCCCGTGCAGAACTAAGCTCTAACCTTGCCTTTTGCTTACAACATATCGGCACGGACCACACAGAAAACAGCGTTTCTATGGTTGCGTTCGTGCCTGTTTTGCGAGTACGTGTTTACCGAACCGTTGCCCAGAAACAGCCTTGGTATATCTGGCCATCTCGCGGTCGTTGCATGGCAACGACTCTACACGCCACAATATCTACAAAGCTACATGGCGTCATATCCCAGATTATAGTAACCTTAATTGAACTTAATGAATAATCAACTCTCGGGTTATTTAATGACATTTCTCACGTGCACATGTTATGCAGCGCTGAATGGCAGACCCAGGATAAGGTAAAAGACAAAGCTGTCCCTGTGTTTAATTAATAAAGCACTACGCCATGAAGACGTATTAGGGATTGTATGTATAGCTCCACCATTCTTGATCTCGGCACTAGATGGCGATAAGTGGCCAGCTTCACGCCCTGGCCGCTTTACCCTTGGGGAAAGAGCCGCCGGTACCCATTGAATAGGGGGTTGGGTGGGCCCAGAGGAGGTCTTGACGCTGTGGAGTAATGAAAAATCGCTGGCCTCTGCCAGGATCCAAGACCTGGGATATGTGATTAATAATAAATTGGGATACATATGGAAATAAGTGACAGTGCCGATCTTAAAAGAGTCTCCCAGTATTTATGTGGATGGACTGAGGAAGAAGCATTAAAACTCTGTCAGGATATGCAGTAACTGTGCACAGAAATGAATAAGAAAGGGAGACAAACCACTTCACTGACATGCAAGTAAACGGGTTTACTTAGCTATGCTATGATCCGCGGACGTTTTATACGTGATGAGTGCAGGTTTCTATTGAACGCAGTACATTTTCGGCCACATTTCACATTTACGTGTATCTTCAACTTTCTTTTTAATCACACGTAACAGTAACCGGTGACTCAATCGGACAGAAACGTCCATAACACGTCATAAAACGGACCAGAGATCCAGGAAGGGTACTTCAGACTGCCCGCGGGGTTCAAAAGGCCCGGAATCGCTGTTCCACAAGACTCACCTAGGCCTAGATCGCTGTTTGTAAGATTGACGATGATTCCTCTGCCTCTGGTACTGATGATACCTCTCCGCGATCCGCGCGGACGTCCTCGCTTCGTTCCCCGGCCGGATGGCCGTGGTCTGCCGGTTACAAGCATATTACTTGCAAATGGCAGAGGGAAAGCTGAAAAGACAAAGCATAAAATGTTAAGCACTGTACTCGGGACAATGGACGCCAGGTTCGGCCTCATTCATAGGTCAATGGGCGACGTTGTGTCAAATGCAGTCGAAGCAGGGCGATCCTGGGCGGTACCCCGCTGAAAGTACGAGCGCCGGGGCACTGTCCTGACACTTATTTTACACCTGTGATATCAAACGAAAACAACGGCTACTGAAAACTAACAAAAAGTCTGTTATACACGTACGTTTTGAGGTCTTAACAGCGGCAACTGTTAAGTTTCCGGTTCTCTATGTTGACACTGTGTAATTCTGTAAGCGGTTAAAGTGAACCCTAAATACGGAGGCACCATGTTCCTCCGATGCGTCGGTATCCAACTACAAAACTGCAAGCTGCCACAAATCAGACCACCACAATCTTACAAACCATTCACTTGTCATTGCTTTCCTCAAAAATTATAAATTTATTTCAATAACAGTGTATTAAAATACTCGAAAGGAAATTTTATTTTTCTTGTTAAAAATTATACGTAATAAAAATGCAAGAACTTACATAGTGTTTAGAGCATGCGGTAGCGTATTTGGTTGAGGCACTATGTTCCAAGCCGGAAGGTCGTAGGTTCGATTTCTGATGAGTTCATTGGATTTTCAATTGACCTAATCCTTCCAGCCGCACTATTACGCTGGGGTCGACTCAGTCTCTAACAGAAAGGAGCTGCGCGCGGCAGCCGCGTGAAATCGCTACCCAGCCTTAGAGGCTGAGTCGACCGCAGGGCCATAGTGAGGCTGGACGGATTAGGTAAACTGAAAACAAAATCCAATGACCTCATCGTGAATCGAACCACCAACATTCCAGCTACGCTACCATAAATACGTGTACGATTAAAAAATACGAGAAACATAACATATACCGGCAGAACAAGGGCAGGAGGAGAAACAGGACACAGATGAACAGAGCAAAGAAAACAGGAAAAGGCTGCCAAAGACGTGGAATGAAAGAAAGAACAAATGAAGCAAAAGACGATAGAGAAGAGAAAGCGACAAAATAAAAATGTC
This sequence comes from Cryptotermes secundus, assembly GCF_002891405.2. NCBI lineage: Eukaryota > Metazoa > Arthropoda > Insecta > Blattodea > Kalotermitidae > Cryptotermes > Cryptotermes secundus. The sequence goes on along the minus strand of NW_019742555.1, from coordinate 430,734 downwards.
TTCTTACATCGTCTGAATGCGACGTCGTGTTACCTCGCAGAATTTCATCTACGTCTCGGAGGCACATACAGCCTCCATTTTCAAGTCTAAAGTATTCAAACATGAGACGAAGGAGGCAGCGTTCGTAAGTTTCCGCCGTGAGCACCTCAAAATCTCATTAAGGTACTGAACTTTGGGTTTCCTCTTCGAGCAGGCTGGTTCTCAAGAGAGGAGTTACTTCTCATAACGCGAAACACCTGTGAGGGCACGTCATACTTTCAGTAGGTATTTTCTTAACACTAGTGGGGAGGTACTAAGTCCCTTGTACTGCGGCCACTTCTGGCCGACTGTACCAGCCCCAGATGACAGAGGAGGGTGATTGTGGAGCAATTGGTAGAATGAAGATTAGCAGGGGAAACCGAAGTACTCGCAGAAAACCTGCCAGCGCCAATTTGTCCACCACAAATCCCACTTGACCAGACCCGGGATTGAACCCAGGCCACAACGGTGGGAAGCCAGCGACTAACCGCTTGTGCTATGGCGCGGCCATACTTTCAGTAGGTAACCTTACGGAAGAAACGTCCTATTTCCGGTATGGTGTTTCCGGTTCCCAGCGTAAGCTGAAAATTGAATCTTGTGCGTTTCTGAAAGCAGAGATATACTTCGCCCGCTCTTAGATGTTTCTCAGACACAGAATAATGGCACCTAACGACAACACTGTGCGCATTATATTACACGCCAATTAACCGTATCCAAACTTCAATAACCACGAGCTAACGCGGCGGTTGCTAATCGCGTGCCGTCATGAAGCAGATGATTTCCATTACAGACGAACAATCAACACCAAAATGGTGCAATTTTCAGCGTTAACGGAGCCGTTTCTAAATCTGCCGTAAGCCTCAACCACCCCTATTCAACGAAGCAGATGGGAAACAGCCCTAATTGCTGTGCAGGGTGGGTGGTGTGCAGCCTTCTAAATGAGCACATGCTTTATCCCATTAGAAATGAACGCCATGAATGCCGCATTTAGATTAAATAATAAAAAAAACTTCAATAACCGTAACAATAGCGAGTTTAATGCATTTCCTTTAGGCGGTGGTTTACAATACGCGGACCGCGTGCCATACGTCATATTTATGCAACGTTTTACTTTATTTATGATGCTTATTTAACGACGTCAGTAACTGAGATTATACGTCAATGAGGGCGGTCGGCGCGTAAGGCTGACAACCTCACCGCCATCTGTGAGCTGATTGTCTAGAAAATGTGGGAGCCTCGACGTCTCACAACACTACATGTCTTCACGGCAGTTACAGGGATAGCTTTACTTATATTTTCGATATCGGCACGCTGACTGAGCTACAGGCTGGACGACTGAGGAATCGGGAACGGATTCATGACAAAGGTAGGATGTTTTTCTTCTCCATAACGTCCAGACAACCACAATCTAGTGCGGAGGTTAAGAATACGTGGAGCTACACCTCCACTCACAATACGTCTTCATGGCGTGGTGCTTAACTAAGCACAGGAACAATACCTTTATTTCGTTGTATTAAAGTTAGTAACTTGGTTAAAACAGAGTACAGCTAGAAATAAATTCGTTATAATAAAGCACATGGCCTGCTGCTGGCACTTAGGTTAGGGCCCACAAAATGCTGTAGCCGTCAAATCAAGAAAGGTATGAATGGAGGGCACTTAGTACGCACTGCAGGATGCGAAATGCATACATAATTTTGATAGCAAAAGATGAAGGGAGAGGTTACTTGAGAGACCTAGGCGTAGATGGGAGGATGACATTAACATGAATATTAAAGAAGCAGGGTGATGATGACGTTGACTAGATTCAACTGGCTCAGGACAGGGACCAATATTGGATTGTTTTAAACACAGCGATCAACTTTCAAGAAATCTGTTAACCTGCATGAAATAAATGCCAAAATGGGAGCGGCATGTATGAAAAAGCTGAGAAATGTTTAAAAAATTCTAGTCGAATAACCCGAAGGAGAGCGATCACTTGGATGATCTAGTCGTAGATGGGAGGAAATTAAAATAAATATTAAAGAAACAGATTATGAGAGTGCGAAGTGGATTCATCTCGCTCTGGACAAAGACAGTGCCAGGCTGTTCCATTTAATGAACCGTCGGAGAAGAGGCCATTTAGGAAACCTAAATGTAGAGGGGAAGATAATATTAAAATGAATATAACATATGCAGGGTGTGTGTGGGATGGATTCAACTGGCTGTGGTTACGAACCAGTGGTGGGTTCTTGTGATGAACATGGCTCTGGTTAGGAAGCACTGGTTGGTTCTTGTGATGAACATGGCTCTGATTAGGAAGCAGTGGTTGGTTCTTGTCATGAACAATGGGGGACTTTCTCGACCAGTTAGTTAGTTATTGGAGAGGGTGTGTTTCCCCATGCACTTAGACCAGTATTGGTCCATTGTGCTTCCCTCTATGACATTCTACCAGTCTCTATACCCTACCGATAAATGGTGCGTACCATCAGTCCCGCCGAGCAAGCGAGTTCGGCCACTTGCTTAGCGGTGTCTATAATGCTTCCCCCATCTATCAGAGGCCTTAGAGACTATTGTTGGGCGGGAAACGTCCTGGAATTGGTCTCAGTGATCTCCTTAGGAGATATGAGGTTCTTTTACGTGCCGTAAAGTTACGACACGGGACACACAGCTTAAAGTCCCTCCCGAAGGACTTGTTCCCTGAATTTTTCCGCCCTTAAAAATTCGACGACCTCCGCCGGGTATTTGAACCCGCGTACCACGAGTCATGAGGTGGGAACGTTACCTCTAGACTACGGAGGCCGCTTTCTAGACCAGTTACGCGACAATCAAGTTCAAAAGAAGCTTTCTTCTCTGTACGGAACTATTTATTTATAATAATGAAACGCGCTTAATAAATGGAGGTACAATGAAATCCGGAACTGAACTAATCTTCCAGTTTTCCGGACCGGATGTGCCACTAGTCACAGTTAATGGCGAGGCCTTACAGTTGACGATGGATCCGTTACTAAAAAAACGACATGCCTTAATAAGTCTGCGAGGCGAGGAGGCCTGGCTTACATTTTTTAGAACCTAAAAATAGCTGCAACACATGTTTCATATTTTGCAAACATTACACCACACCTATCCATATGCCCAAAGCTCTACACCCTACCGTAATGTCTGCGCAAGAGTGTCTTAAAGAGAAAAGACGTAAGTCTGGGAAGGTATTAGTAAACGCAAAGTTCGTCCCTATTCTTCTTGTCTGCGTCACTCTATGAAGACGTATGGAGGAGATGAAGTATGGCTCTACTTTTCTTGACATCGGAACACGATGCACGTGAGCGGTCAGCTTCATGCCCCAGCCACTTTACCCCAGGGAAAGAGTCCCCGGCACCCATTGGATAGGATGGATCGGCCCCAAAGCCGGTATAACTACGCCAGTATTTAACCTTCGAACTAAAGCAACTTCATGCTCTGATCGATTCATTCCTGGCCAAAGAGCCCCTGTACCCACTGGATAGGAGAGTGGGTGGGCCCCAGAACCGGTTACTAAACTCTGTACAAGACAAATATCTCTTGACCTTAATAGTAGAGTGAATTTACCGACTACACAACACGTTTTTTATTATCACTACATGTTTCGACCTCAAGAGGTCATCCTCAGGTGTACGAACACGGCTGTATAATTACACGTGGTCACATTCACTTTTCACTCATTCGACCCTGTATCTTATCCAGATTTACGCTCACTAATATATCGAGTTATTTTTATAAAACACAGGTTAAAATTATTATTCGAATTTAATTTTTAAAAGTTCGTGAATCGAAGTTCAATTCATGTCACTGGTTGACCTTGCCGGAAATCGAACCCGGGTAGTCCAACTGAAGCTGTCAACATAGCGTCCAATGGTAGGACTGGTGAAAGGTGAACTGGAAAGGATTTGGAAGGAAGAGGTCGTGGATTAAGCGAGGTACTATACCACAATTTGCCTGAAGGGACTAAGGAAAACCACAATAAGCCACAATATTCTCAAACCGAAAATACCCCGAACACATCTCCATTGTTTCCTCTAACATCGACCTGTTCTGTGGCACTACACTGACTGAGCTATCGGACGGGAGATTTTCATTAACACAAGAACGTTAAACTGTGAAATTTGGTTGTTTTCGCGGCGGTGAAAATTTCAGGTTGTTCTTTTAGGCTATGACACTGTAGTTTCACTCGTGGTTGCCAGCGTTTAGGAGGAACCTTGTGTCTCCATGTTCACTCGTACGCTGATGAAACCTTGTCAACCGAGTAGCCCGTCATACAAAGACCGATCAACTACAGGTAAAAGAATAAACTGTGCCTGAGCTTAATCAGTGAAGCACCACGAAATGAAGCTGTGGAAACTGAGGCATAGAGCGAAACATTCTTAATCTCAGTACTAGACGGAGGTGAGTGGTCAGCTTCAAGGGCCACAGAGCTAGTGCGGACGCTGTACAGAAGAGGAGTATCTCTTGGCCCTGGCGAGAACTGAACCACAATCCTTCAGACGTCTATGACCGATCAACCAGAAACTATATATACTTTATTTCCTTCTTGCTTGAATGTTATAACTTTTTTATTAGCACGATCGTTTCCCCCCTTGGCTAAAAATAGAAACAGCTACAAGGATTTATGGGCCCTCAAACTTTGTATGAATTATTGAAACAGCTGTTTTTTGTTCGCCGTCTGTTGAAGCTCTTTCGCAGGCGACACTCATGGGGCTACATTTTAAATGCTGTAGATGGGGGGCAGACAATTTAGAGTCTCCCTTCCCTTAATCTTTGGGTAGGCATACACGGAAGTAACAATGAGCAGTTGGAGGAGTTCCTGGTGTGAAAGTGTGGATTGGATTAATTTTGTTCCAAACAGGGACCAATGACGAACTGCTGTCAGCATTGCAATGAACCTTCAGATTTCATAAAAGGAGAGGAGGAATTTTCTGACTAGCTGAGAGAATGAACCCTTCTCGATGGAGTTGGCTGGTTCAAATAAAGGTAAAGCTGTCCAAAGGTAACCACGTAGACGGCCAGTGGTCACCTTCAAGCCCTTAAGCTTTACCCCTGGGCGACAGGTTCCAGGCACCAATTGGACAGGAGGCTGGGAGGGCCCCTTAGCCGGTCTGTATGCCATGCAGAAAAGAAAAATCTCTTGCCCCTGCCGGGATCCGAAGCCCACTTGCCTAGCTGCTATACCGACTGATCTAACCAGCTCCCTAGTTGGCTCAAATACCGAATATTATACGTGGTGCAATCCAAAAGTTTTCGAAATTTGAATTCTACGCGCGAATGGTTATGAGTACATCGAAATACCGCTAGGTGTCTCCCCACACACTCTTCTGGAATCGGTGTGGAAAGCGGTGTCGAGTTGAGTGGTTGGGTTTATTGTTGGTGAACGTATTTCCACTGTTGTGTTTCCGTGAGTTTGAGGTTTTGCGATGGCTGGCCTGAGAGAGCAGCGTGTCTGTATAAAGTTTTGTTTTAAACTTGGGAAAACCGCTGCAAAAAACGCACCAAATGTTGAAGCAAGCTTTTGGTGACAACAGTCTAGGCCAGACACAAACTTACGACTGGTACAAGCGTTTCAAAAATGACCGAACATCGACTGATGATGACGATCGTTCGGGACGGCCGCCAACTGGCACCACACCAGAAAATGCCTTGTAAGTTAGGGATATGATTCTGCAAGATCGCAGACTGACCATCCAAGACCTCTGTAACACCTTGGGACTAAGTTATGGTACATGTCAACGAATTTTGTCAGGGGAACTGAACATGAGGAGGATTGCGGCGAAGTTTGTGCCACGACTGCTGCAAAATGAACAGAAGCAGCATCACTTGGAAGTCTGCAGGGAACTTCAACAACAGCTTCAAAAGGGTCCAAACTTTCTTTCGAAGGTTGTCACTCGTGACGAAAGTT